>NW_020528444.1:300000-547111 GCF_003368295.1 Carassius auratus
CCTTGCGGCGGAGGATGGTGGAGTGCTTTGAGGCGTATTTCGAGGTACTCCTTTCTTTATTCCTTTCTTTGGTATTGGGGTTGACTGAGGAGAAATGTTATTATTTAGAGAGTTTGCGTTCAAGTCGTAACGTTCTGATTTATTCAACCTGCTTGAAGGTATGACGTCGGTTTTTGGACAGGGCCTGCCTCAGACTCGACACCGTTCATTTCTCGAATGGCGGAATTGTAGGCCTGGCCGAGCAGTAAGAGTACGCGGGTCAGCTGCGGTTCTCGTTGGAGGCGGCGAAGGTAGGCCTAGGCGTCTTGGAAGGCGAGTGGCTGCTCGCGCCGTACCGCGCCCGCGGGTTGGAGCCTGGGGCTCGATTTGGTGGCCACGCCGGGAAGGGGTGGCCTTGGAGCCGGCTGGCTGTGGTGATGGGGTCTGAGAAGAGCTGGATGAGTCTTCGGACGAGGAATCTCAGTTTGGGGACTTGGTGCTATGTGTGCGGACCAAAACGCTGATAAACCGTCTATGAATAGAGGTAAGTCAGCGACATTTATACTATTGGATTGATTAGTGCTAAGTATCTGACGCGCTCCTCCCGAATCTTATTAATAAAATTTCATTTCAGTGAGTCCAGGAATTGTACAGTCATTGTGCTTTAAATCAAAGCATGCTCCATATATAAGTGGTTCTTCAAGGAGCCAGTAAAGATATTTAAAATGTTATTCTCTTTGCACTTTGAACATGTTCCACACTTTAAAAAGATCGCGATAAAAAATAGGCATTCCATTGAGGTTCAGTTTTGACAAATCCATAAAAAAAAAGATTCCGGTCCAATTTCAAATTTCCAAGGTTTTGCAGTATTTTACATGCAACTACTTTCCAACTTGAAGCTACTGATCCAGTAAGAAGTATTTACAAAAATTGTAAACGGAAAGCTGCTGTTCTACTTTGAAGATGTACCAATCCCTGTCCTCCTTCTTCTTTGGGTAAAAACAATATACTCTGAGGAACCCAATATAACTTGTCCCAGAAAAAATCAACTAAAATCGCTTGAATCTCTGCCAACAAACGCAAAGGCGGATCTATGCAGGTTAAAGAGCCAGTAAGATGAAAATTCTAAGTCACCTTTATTTATATAGCGCTTTAAACAAAATACATTGCGTCAAAGCAACTGAACAACATTCATTAAGAAAACAGTGTGTCAATAATCCAAAATGATAGTTAACCCTCTGGAGTCTAAGGGTATTTTTGGGGCCTGGAGAAGTTTTGTCATGCCCTGAGATTTGTGCTTTTTTCAGTTTCTTATAAATATCTAAATGGGTAAAGTCTAATCTCACTGTAATCAGCACAAACTGGGCTATACTAATATGTGAAATGCATGTATGTACATGATTGTGTTTTTGATTAAAAAAAATATTATGCGTGGTTAGTGAAAAACTAAAAATGTTAAAACACTTGAAAAGGCCATAAAACACATAAAGAACAATGGTTCCCAGGATTTTTGAGAACTGGAGCTTGTAGCCTAGAATTTTTCTTTCTAAATTATGTGAAAATCATCTTGTTTACTCACTCACAGAAAACAATATATTGATTTAAATTTAACACACTGGTAACACTTTAAAATAATGGTCCGTTGTTAATAAGTAACTACGCAGGAAGTAATAGGTAGTACTACATTAACACTTAACTTAATACTATTAACTAATATAGAAGCAAGATTAACTAAGCAGTAAGTAATAGCTCATTTAGGACATAGGTAGTTCCTTATTAGGTATTTGATAATTACTATAGAAAAATATTGTCATTGAAAACTACTTTGGAACTATGGCCAACTAATGAAGAATAACTAATTAATTACTAATCACAACAGCTACGTCTATAAAGTGAACAATTAGCTTCTTTATGGAAACGTGTATATATATATATATATATATATATATATATATATACACACACACACACACACACACACACACACACACACATATACTTATACGTATATTTACTTAGGTTTTCATGCACATAGAAATGTACAATTTAGACGTATTTATAGCAGTAAAACGTACAAATACTTACGTGTTAGCAGCTAAAAAAAACGTAAATATTCTAACATAAAGTGTGAATGTATATGAATTCCCATGTATTAATATTAAAATCGTGGCTTTAATGATTTAAATCTGTTGTATTTAATTGTCATATCAATACATGTTTTTATTCAATTTATTGAAAGCAGTTTACTCGTCTATTTAATAGGAAATAACATTTCTGTGCATGCTGCAAACCATAGATACACACAAAAGCACAGCATACAATTACAAATCACATCCATTTTATTTGTTTGCTATACTGCATATCTTTAGAATCCAGATGTTTGCAAGGAACATATCCAAATTCAGCCCTTTATCAATGGATCTTCATATTCATTCTCAGCAACAGCGTCCGTCACAGTCAAAGCTTGCGCTCGTTATGATTCGAATTTGAAAATAGCGCCAGTGCGCCACGTTACGACATGATTTACGGCACTGATATCGAACGCTCATTGGTCCTCATCCAATTCGTCACAGATTGCGACATGTTGTGTTTCAGTTTATGACATTTGAGTACTGCGCCAGTGCGCCTACACGGAGAGAAGACAGATACATAATTTTATGGATTAATAAATTAAATTCTGCTCTGTACCCTATAAAAACTATTACCTCCATATAGAGGACTGCGACTGGAACTCATTATCATTTGAACTACTTTTGGTACCACTTTTGATATTTTCGCAAAAAATAAATGATTAATGTTACGTTTGTTTGTTTGTTATTTGTTTATTTATAACAGTAACGTTATGTAGTTTTAAGAAATTTTTCACTTTAAAGTGAAATCTTTCACTTTAAAATAATGGTCCAGATCACTAGTAGTTCCTGCAGACTGACAAGGTAACACTTGAGTAATTAGTCAGGAGTTAACATGTTTTTCACTTTAAAATAATGGTCCAGATCACTAGTAGTTCCTGCAGACTGACAAGGTAACACTTGAGTAATTAGTCAGGAGTTAACATGTTTTTCACTTTAAAATAATGGTCCAGATCACTACTAGTTCATGCGGACTGACAAGGTAACGCTTGAGTAATTAGTCAGGAGTTAACATGTTTTTCACTTTAAAATAATGGTCCAGATCACTAGTAGTTCCTGCGGACTGACAAGGTAACGCTTGAGTAATTAGTCAGGAGTTAACATGTTTTTCACTTTAAAATAATGGTCCAGATCACTAGTAGTTCCTGCGGACTGACAAGGTAACGCTTGAGTAATTAGTCAGGAGTTAACATGTTTTTCACTTTAAAATAATGGTCCAGATCACTAGTAGTTCATGCGGACTGACAAGGTAACACTTGAGTAATTAGTCAGGAGTTAACATGTTTTTCACTTTAAAATAATGGTCCAGATCACTAGTAGTTCCTGCAGACTGACAAGGTAACACTTGAGTAATTAGTCAGGAGTTAACATGTTTTTCACTTTAAAATAATGGGCCAGATCACTAGTAGTTCCTGCGGACTGACAAGGTAACACTTGAGTAATTAGTCAGGAGTTAACATGTTTTTCACTTTAAAATAATGGTCCAGATCACTACTAGTTCATGCGGACTGACAAGGTAACACTTGAGTAATTAGTCAGGAGTTAACATGTTTTTCACTTTAAAATAATGTTCCAGATCACTACTAGTTCATGCGGACTGACAAGGTAACACTTGAGTAATTAGTCAGGAGTTAACATGTTTTTCACTTTAAAATAATGGGCCAGATCACTATAGTAGTTCCTGCGGACTGACAAGGTAACACTTGAGTAATTAGTCAAGAGTTAACATGTTTTTCACTTTAAAATAATGGGCCAGATCACTATAGTAGTTCCTGCGGACTGACAAGGTAACACTTGAGTAATGAGTAATGGATTTCACAAGTAATTTACAATAAAATTATCTGACACATACTGTACAGCCATATATTTCTGTGAGGAACTAGTGATATTCTACCAGACATTGTAATCTGGAAGATGTTGTTTTGTGCTTAACACTATAAATGCAGTCAATGTTTTCATGAAGGATGCAAATATGTTTTGACAAGAGAACATCATTATTTATTGTCACTTCCTAAAGAGAAGCCCTCCCCAGCATAATATCACTAACGTTAAAGTTATTAGAGTTGGAAACACTGAACTTAATGGAGCTCATAAAATATATCATATTGGATAGGTTATATATATATATATATATATATATATATATATATATATATATATATATATATATATATATATATATATATATACACACATTTCCATAAAGAAGCTAATTGTTCACTTTATAGACGTAGCTGTTGTGATTAGTAATTAATTGGTTATTCTTCATTAGTTGGCCATAGTTCCAAAGTTGTTCTCAATGACGATATTTTTCTTTAGTAATTATCGAATAACTAATAAGGAACTACCTATGTCCTAAATGAGCTATTACTTACTGCTTAGTTAATCTTGCTTCTATATTAGTTAATAGTATTAAGTTAAGTGTTAATGTAGTACTACCTTATACTTCCTGCGTAGTTACTTATTAACAACGGACCATTATTTTAAAGTGTAACGAACGAACTTTTTGTTGGTAAAAGTCATATGTGACTAGGCGTCAACTACCATGAATATCATTGTGATTTACACCTGAGAAGACAAAGGCCTGCATAATGAGCTGCATAATGAGCTTCTGTCACGGTAGGAAATCCAGTGTTTCCTCCGTGTCATGTTTTGTTATTGTTTTTGTACTTACGTTGTCTCCATGTGCTCGTTTAGTTGATTGTCATCACCTGGGTGTTGATTGTCTCGCTCCAGCTGATCGTCATCATACCTCTGCTACTTATACTCACCTCGCTCTCTCTCTGTTGTCAGATCCTCTCTTATGTCTCCATGCACTAGCTGGATTATCGTCTTCCGTGTTTGTGTGCTGGTTTGGATTCGTGTTGTCGTCCGCGTGTCAGTGTTCCGGTCTGTTCCTGGTTCCAACCATTGACCACCTTCACCTGCACCGCTGACTTCACCATCCCGCTCTTCTCGCGCCACCGTAGACCTTCCTTGCCATTGCCAACACTCTGGACACCCTTTATCAATAAACTACATCTGATTGCCTGCAATTGCTTCCTCCTCTTTTATCTGTCGTTACAGTAGGATCTGACCATCATGGAAGCAGCAGGCGATCGCTCCCCATCTCATCTCGAAGAATTTCTGCAACGAGCTGTGGGTCGTATGGATCGCCAAGACAAGGCGATAGATGAGATGGGTCGAGCCTTCCAAGCAATGGTGACGAAGGTGTCCGAGCTCGTTCTCCAGACGCAACAACAACAACAATCGTCACCCGCTGCGCCTCCCACGCCACCCACACCGCCGATCGTCTCCGGGGGGATTTCCCAGCCCGAACCACGCCTCCCCATCCCGGAGAAATATGCGGGTGAGCCAGAGTTCTGTCGATCTTTTCTGTCTCATTGTTCTCTGCACTTCGCCCTGCAGCCCCGCACGTTCTACACCGAGGAAATGAAGGTGGCATTCGTCTTATCTCTACTTACGGGAAGGGCTGCCCTCTGGGGGACGGCGGTGTGGGAGAACCAAGACAGCTGCTGTGCCTCGTTCCACGCACTTTCGGAAGAGATGAGACGGGTCTTCGACCGCTCCGCCGCCGGGAGGGAAGCGGCTTGGCTTCTCACGGACCTACGTCAGGGGGAAAGGTCCGTTTCCGATTATTCGATTGAGTTCCGCACCCTGGCGGCGGAGTGTAAGTGGAACGAGGAGGCGCAGTGGGATCACTTCCTGCATGGGTTGGCTGACCGCATCCAACAGGAGATCCGCGCCGTCGAGCTCCCCACTTCTCTCAACAGTCTGATTGACCTAACCATCAGAGTGGAGAATCGACTCGATCAAGCCACCAGACGGAGGGGGAGAGCAGTTCTCGCGAACAGACCGGAGGCTCAGTATCAGCGCTCAGATGTTGCGGTCAGCCCACCGGGAGATCTTGAACCCATGCAGGTGGGGCGAGCTCGGCTCTCCCGGGAGGAGAGGATCAGGCGGAGATCCCTGGGACTATGTTTATACTGCGGCAGTCAAGAACATCACATCCAGCGTTGTCCGGTAAAAGACCAAGCCCGATAGTAAGACGGAGGCTACTATCGGGTGGGATCTCTGCCAGAAAGACCTCATCTACATCGACACTCCTTCCGGTGAGTCTACGGTGGTCCACCCACGCACTCGAGCATCACGCCTTGTTGGATTCTGGGGCAGAGGGTAATTTCATGGACTTCCAGTTCGCTAGTAAGCTTAACATTCCTCTCACCTCCCTCAAACACCCCATTGCACCCTTTGCTCTCAATGGACACAGACTACCAGTCATCACTCAGACCACCTTACCTGTTTCCCTCACCACATCTGGCAATCATACTGAGGAGATATCATTCTACATTACGGACTCACCTTCATCCCCCATCGTTCTCGGTCACACCTGGCTTCAGAAACACAACCCCAGCATCAATTGGCGCCTTGGATCTGTGGTTAGCTGGAGCGAGGAATGTCATTTGTCTTGTCTTTTGTCTGCTGGTGTTAATGTGTCTGAGTCTGTGTTTCAGGGGGAAGCAGTGGATTTGGCTAGCGTGCCCGCGGAGTACCACGACCTGAAGGAGGTGTTCAGTAAGTCTCGTGCTGATTCTCTTCCTCCTCATCGTCCCTATGACTGTGCGATAGAGTTATTGCCAGGTACTTCTCCGCCTAAGGGCAAGTTATATTCTTTGTCTGTTCCAGAGACGGCGGCCATGGAGAAATATATATCCAGTTCTCTAGCAACGGGGTTTATCCGCCCTTCCTCTTCTCCAGCGGGGGCGGGGTTCTTTTTTGTGGGAAAGAAGGACGGATCCTTGCGACCTTGCATTGACTACCGAGGGCTGAACAACATAACGGTAAAGAATACCTATCCTTTGCCGCTTATGTCTTCAGCTTTTGAGAGGTTGCAGGGAGCGTCCGTTTTCACTAAATTGGACTTACGTAATGCTTATCATTTGGTCCGCATCAGGGAGGGGGATGAGTGGAAGACTGCCTTTAACACCCCTAGAGGCCATTTTGAGTACTGCGTTATGCCGTTCGGGCTAACCAACTCGCCGGCAGTCTTTCAAGCACTCGTTAATGACGTGTTGCGAGACATGGTCGATCTGTTCATATATGTTTACCTGGATGACATATTGATCTTTTCTTCGTCTCTCCAGGAACACGTGCAACACGTACGACGAGTGCTTCTGCGGTTGCTAGAGAATGGATTGTTTGTCAAGGCGGAGAAATGCGTTTTTCATGCACAGTCTGTTTCTTTTCTAGGACACATCATTTCGACTGAGGGTGTTCGCATGGATCCTGAGAAGGTTAAGGCTGTGGTAAATTGGCCATCCCCAGAGTCTCGCAAGGCCCTGCAGAGATTTCTGGGGTTCGCCAATTTTTACCGGCGTTTCATTCGCAATTTCAGCCAACTAGCCGCTCCTCTGACCGCCTTGACCTCCCCTAGTTTGACGTTCAGGTGGTCAGACGCAGCTGAGGCTGCGTTTGCCAAACTGAAAAGCTGCTTTGTTTCAGCTCCCATTCTCGTCACCCCTGATCGCTCACGTCAATTCATAGTGGAGGTCGACGCGTCAGAGGTGGGGGTAGGAGCAGTGTTATCCCAACGCGCATCCTCAGACGGAAAGGTGCATCCGTGCGCGTATTATTCTCACCGTTTATCTCCTGCAGAAGTTAATTATGACATTGGCAATCGAGAGTTGTTGGCAGTCAAACTTGCACTGGAAGAATGGCGTCACTGGCTTGAAGGGTCGGGTGTACCTTTCATTGTATGGACGGACCATAAGAATCTCGAATACATTAGAACCGCCAAAAGACTTAACTCCAGGCAGGCTCGGTGGGCATTGTTTTTCGGTCGTTTCGATTTTACACTTTCTTACCGGCCGGGTTCCAAAAACATCAAACCCGATGCTTTATCCCGTCTTTTTGAGCGTTCCGATCGTACTGCTACTCCCGAGCCCATTTTACCGGGGACCATCATTATCTCCGCGCTCAGGTGGGAGGTCGAATCGAAGGTGTTGACCGCCTTAGAAGGGGTAACGCCCCCGGCTCGTTGCCCACCGAACCGATTGTTTGTGCCGGAGAGGTTACGGTCAGACGTTCTCCAGTGGGGTCATTGTTCCAGTGTTGCTTGTCACCCAGGGGTTAGTAGAACTAGATTTCTGGTCAAGCAACGATTTTGGTGGCCTGGTATGGCTCGTGACGTCCACGATTTCGTCTTGGCTTGTTCAGTTTGCGCTATTGGTAAGACTTCCAATCGACCTCCAGATGGGTTACTCTTACCGCTGTCTGTCCCTTCAAGACCCTGGTCCCACATTTCGCTAGATTTTATCACCGCCCTCCCGCCCTCTAAAGGCAATACGGTGATTTTAACCGTAGTGGACCGGTTCTCGAAGGCGACTCATTTTATTCCCTTGCCCAAATTACCTTCAGCCAAGGAAACAGCGGTAGCTGTCATTGACCACGTCTTCCGCATACATGGCCTCCCGACAGACGTGGTTTCTGACAGGGGTCCCCAATTTGTGTCCAAATTTTGGCGAGAGTTTTGTAAATTGTTAGGAGCGACTGTTAGTCTTTCTTCCGGGTTCCATCCCCAGAGCAATGGTCAAACCGAACGAGCCAATCAGGATGTCGAGAGGGTTTTGCGATGTTTGGTTTCCAATAATCCTTCGTCCTGGTGTCAGCAACTCTCAGTTGTGGAGTACGCACACAATTCTTTGCCAGTGTCATCTACGGGCATGTCTCCATTTAAGTGTAGTTTAGGGTACCAACCACCTAATTTTGTCAGTACGGAATCCGAGGTTTCGGTCCCCTCCGCACACGCATTAGTCCAGAGGTGTCACCGCACCTGGACCAGAGCTCGCAGAGCTCTGCTCCAGGCTAGGTCGCGCACCAAGGCTAAGGCCGATCGCCACCGGTCGAAGCCTCCCCGTTACGTCGTCGGTCAAAGAGTGTGGCTTTCTACCCAGAATATTCCTATGCGGTCCGTTTCTAACAAACTTGCTCCCAAATTTATTGGCCCGTTTTCTATTACCAAGATTATTAATCCGGTTACCGTGCGTCTTAGCCTTCCTCCGGCGTACAGGAGGATTCATCCCGTGTTCCACGTCTCCAAAATTAAATCGGTGATTTCTTCCCGTCTTAATCCGCCTGCTCCGGTTCCCCCCCCGCCTCGTCTCGTTAATGGGGAAACCACCTATTTGGTTAATCGTATTCTGGACTCTAGACGGAGGGGACGCGGTTTTCAGTACTTGGTGGATTGGGAAGGTTACGGTCCGGAGGAGAGGAGCTGGGTTCCTGCTCGGGACATATTGGATCACCACCTTATAGATGATTACAATCTACAGGTAAAGCAGGCTGGGAACGTCAGGTGACGTCCTAGGGGAGAGGGTACTGTCACGGTAGGAAATCCAGTGTTTCCTCCGTGTCATGTTTTGTTATTGTTTTTGTACTTACGTTGTCTCCATGTGCTCGTTTAGTTGATTGTCATCACCTGGGTGTTGATTGTCTCGCTCCAGCTGATCGTCATCATACCTCTGCTACTTATACTCACCTCGCTCTCTCTCTGTTGTCAGATCCTCTCTTATGTCTCCATGCACTAGCTGGATTATCGTCTTCCGTGTTTGTGTGCTGGTTTGGATTCGTGTTGTCGTCCGCGTGTCAGTGTTCCGGTCTGTTCCTGGTTCCAACCATTGACCACCTTCACCTGCACCGCTGACTTCACCATCCCGCTCTTCTCGCGCCACCGTAGACCTTCCTTGCCATTGCCAACACTCTGGACACCCTTTATCAATAAACTACATCTGATTGCCTGCAATTGCTTCCTCCTCTTTTATCTGTCGTTACAGCTTCATAATGAGCCTCTCATTCATCTGTGCCACTGTGAGTGAGGAGTTACAAGAAAGAATGTGAGAACAAAATAAAAGTATATAATTTTATGTTTGTAGTTTATTAAGAATATATTTAATTATCCCACAACATAATTTAATATACACTTGGGGGAGCAGTTAAACAGTTTATTAGGAACAATCAAAGCTTACTTTCAAACAAATTGTTTGGCATCATTACTCCGGTCACACAATCCTTCAGAAATCCTTTTAACAATCTTATTTTCTACAAAAAAACATTTATTGTTATTATTATTATCATTATTATTAATGTTGAAAAGAGCTGAGAATATTTTTCTGGGTTTTTAGGGGGAATAAATTGAAAGAAAATAATTGTTTTTACATTTGTTACAGTTATCTATTTGTTACATTTATATTATTTACATCAAGCTTTTGAATGGTATAGTATTGTATATTGTTATTGAAACATAATGTTTCACTTGATTATACATTTAGTCAGGAATTATAGTTTGGAAAAAGTCTTTGGAAAAAGTCTAACTAGTAAAATGTTTACACGTTATGTGAAAACTAGTATAAGTATATAAATAAATAAAGAGAGACTTACTCATGTTTATGATCTCTGCTGAATAAAGTGCTTCATTCTTATTCTTTCTGAGGAAATCCATTTCTCAAATCCTCAACCACATCACATCTTTTTGGGGTGATTTATGTCTTATTCCTCTCATCGCGAAGCAAACAGTAAAATAAATAAACTTGAAGAACAGTCTTGCTGCTTTATCTTCTGTTATGGGTGTATTCAAGCCGCGCGCTTCAGTTTGAATCTGAATAGTGCCTTCAGCGCGGGGGTGTGGTCACATTAGATATAATGAAGGGAGACATGAACAACAGACATCGCGTGGTTTTCATATGGCTTACTTTATCACAAAATATCTGTTTTCGGCGGCACTTGTTTAGTCTAAAAATAGACATGTCAAGCTTTCTATAGATATCTCTCTCATGTCTTTCCGTTGAGTATTCACAGAGTTACACTTCATTTTAATGACGTGTTTTTCAAAGAAGATCAGCGCAGACAAAGGCTGCAGACAGCACAACTTGTTTGTTATCTTTATTTTATAAGTGCACAAAGGTTTGTTGTTATTATGTCTGTATCCAAAAAACTAGACCCTTTACAAATTCGATTGATGTATTGCTCTTATCTGTACGATTAAAACTGAAAGTGTAATTTAAGTTCTTTTC
Source organism: Carassius auratus (assembly GCF_003368295.1). Lineage (NCBI taxonomy): Eukaryota > Metazoa > Chordata > Actinopteri > Cypriniformes > Cyprinidae > Carassius > Carassius auratus. Next base: position 311,177 of record NW_020528444.1, read on the forward strand.
AGGGTTATCAGGAGAAAATGACTCAAAACGCATATATGCGTTAATCGACTCGAAAGGGTTAAAGGCAGTTCATCATTGAATTCAGTGATGTCATCTCTGTTCAGTTAAATAGTGTCTGTGCATTTATTTGCAATCAAGTCAGCGATATCGCTGTAGATGAAGTGACCCCAACTAAGCAAGCCAGAGGCGACAGCGGCAAGGAACCAAAACTCCATCGGTAACAGAATTGAGAAAAAAACCTTGGGAGAAACCAGGCTCAGTTGGGGGTCAGTTCTCCTCTGACCAGACGAAAACCAGTAGTTCAATTCCAGACTGCAGCAAAGTCAGATTGTGCAGAAGAATCATCTGTTTCCTGTGGTCTTGTCCTGGTGCTCCTCTGAGACAAGGTCTTTGCAGGGGATCTGTATCTGGGGATCTAGTTGTCCTGGTCTCCGCTGTCTTTCAGGGATGTAGAGGTCCTTTCTAGGTGCTGATCCACCATCTGGTCTGGATACGTACTGGATCCGGGTGACTGCAGTGACCCTCTGATCTGGACACAGACTGGATCTCGTGGCCACGGTGACCTCGGAACAAGAGAGAAACAGACAAATATTAGCATAGATGCCATTCTTCTAATGATGTAGAAAGTACGGTGTTATGTGAAGTGTTCCGGTTCCAGTTTACCTAATTAATGCAGGCTAAAAATCCTTTAACTGATTTGGATATTAAAAGCATATTAGTATTGTAAGGGAAACAGGTCAATTTAGCTCAAAGGGAATAATTTAAGATTTTAAAGGGAATTTGAACAGAATCACTGTTTCACGGCTGATCACTGCGATTTTACTGAACAAGCCGTTTAACATAAAATCTGCGCTGGATATTAATTTCCAAACTATAGTGAAACACTATCAATTAGCACAGTAACAAGATCTGCAGTTTAAGACAATAACTTGTAAGCACAAAACACAAGATACTTCACAAGGCTTTATTAGATAAATCTAAGACATATAAACTAATCTAACACATAAACGCATGCACTCACACATTCATACAAGTTGCAGGAAGATCGAAAGTTAGGAAAAGATGAGTTTAAGAGAATGGAAATATGGAATCCCAAGTTCACAGCAATACTTTAAATTGCATAAACATGAACAACCATCAATCACGTAATTAGCGCTCGCATTGAGTTCCTCAATGAGGTTAAAATTATATTAGATACACCAGTAAAGGTCACAGTCTGGAGGTAAAGTTACTTGCATCTCCTGTGAAGAAGGAGCCTCGGTGAAAGGGGTATCCCGGTGTCGCTGATTGGCTGGAAGTTCAGTCTCTGAAAGTGACGTCTTGGGAAGCCCGTGGTTGTTGGGCGTTGGCTGAAAGTGCAGAGTCGTGTGGGCTGGTTGAAGTTGAACTGAGGTTACAAAACTTAACTCAGAACACGAAACTCTCAAACGGAAAAGAAAAGAAATAAAGTTTGAGAGACTAGGTTGTGTTCCTTCTCATCGTGGCATAGTAGCAGCAGGCAGGCACGCTGGAACCGCGCTCAAAGAACAATGATGACTAACCGCATGGCTAGATGCTACAAGCTAAAGCTAGGTAGCAAAGCTACAAGCTAAAAGCTAAGAGCAGGCATGACTAATACCATGACTGATAGCACGAGCAAGGCTGGAACTAAAAGCAAAGATTTTACGATGTCCTCAGTTTTTAAACCGGCCTGTTGGCCACACCTCAAATGTTGTTTTGACCAATTTAGATATGGTCTTGGCTCGGTGGTATCATAAATCATTTGTTTATCTTACCAAGCATGTGGTTCCTGCCTCGCAGGGTCTAATTTTGGACATGATTCCTATAACACGATTATGATATATTTTACAAATAAATGATTGTCAGGACAATATCAAGCAAGAAAATTCGATTACATCAATACTAGACATGACTATGTATCCTATAGTTATCAAAAGACATACACAATAAGTGATTATACATGATAGTCAAATGTGTGGGTTATGGAGTTAAGCAATGGAATGATTCATTTATAAGTCTTTTTGAGTTCCTTCTGGTCCATATATCTGTACGAAAGAAGTTTCTTTGCCATTCTCTTGCAAAGGGATGTTCTGTGAAGACAGAGGTTTAAAGCCCTTCCCCCCCTTAGGAATTTCAGTCTGGTTCTGCTAGGTGGGGGGGGGAAGTCAATGGAACTTGTGTAGTACTCTCATGGGTTTTCATGTGATGTCCAGCGTTGCATTTCAATTACGAACAATAAATTTGACAATCTTCTTCTTTGAATTTAAATTGTTAATAATTGTTCTATTGGTGTTAATGTTGAAAGCTGTTGTGTGAACAAGTTTGTTGGTTGGTTATCTTGCTTGGTTCTTGTGGCACTAGAATTGATTTATGACTTCCTGAGGAATTCAGCTCTCGTGTTTCAATGCATACAGCTTTGATAGACTCTTTAATTTGTCTGGTTCGACTCATTTCTGTTACAGTATGTTATGTGTAAGCCAGGTTAAAGAGATGGGTCTAAATCTAGATTTAAACTGCAAGAGTGTGTCTGCCTCCTGAACAATGTTATGTAGGTTATTCCAGAGTTTAGGCGCCAAATAGGAAAAGGATCTGTCGCCTGCAGAACAACCACCCAATAAAGCATTACAATAATCTAACCTTGAGGTCATAAATGCATGAATAACATTTCTGCATTTGACATTAAGAGCATAAGCCGTCATTTAGATATATTTTGAGATGGAAAAATGCAGTTTTACAAATGCTAGAAACGTGGCTTTCTAAGGAAAGATTGCGATCAAATACCACACCTAACTGATGACGAAGAATTGACAGAGGAACCATCAAGTCTTAGACAGTGTTCTAGGTTATTACAAGCAGAGTTTTTAGGTCCTATAATTAACATCTCTCTTTTTTCAGAAATTAGCAGTAAGAAATTACTCGTCATGCAGTTTTTTATATCGACTATGCATTCCATTCGTTTTCAAGTTGGTGTGTTTCACCAGGCTGCAAAGAAAGCTAACAACATGTTTCCTGATGACATCTCCCAAGGGAAACATATAAAGCGTGAAGAGTAGCGGCCCTAGTACTGAGCCTTGAGGTACTCCATACTGCACTTGTCATCGATTTAATACATCTTCATTCATTAACTGATGGCGGTCATATAACTACGATTTAAACCATGCTAATTCACTTCCACTGATTCCAACAAAGTGTTCAAGTCTATGCAAAAGAATGTTGTGGTCAATTGTGTCAAACACAACACTAATAGAGAGATACACCCACGATCAGATGATAAGAGCAGATCATTTGTAACTCTAAGGAGAGCAGTCTCAGTATTATGACACGGTCTAAATCCTGACTGGAAATTCTCACATATACAATTTTTCTCTAAGGAGGAATATAATTGTGAGGATACCACCTTTTCTAGTATCTTGGACAGAAAAGGGAGATTTGAGATTGGTCTATAATTAACTAGTTCTTTGGGGTCAAGTTGTGTTTTTTTGATGAGAGGCTTAAAAACAGCCAGTTTGAAGGTTTTGGGGACATATCCTAATGACAATGAGGAATTAATAATGGTCAGAAGAGGATCTATGACTTCTGGAAGCACCTCTTTTAAGAGCTTAGATGGTATAGGGTCTAACATACATGTTACATACACTCAGTATCCTGTTAATCTTGAGTACCTATAGAGTAGTACTGCATCCTTCATAACTCCAAAAAGTCATAGTTTTATTAAATTCATAAGAGAAAGATAGTCTGTACCGATTTTTCCCGGAAAAACACGACCAACTGGAGGCGTGACGTGTGGGCGGAGCTAAAGAATCACGAGCGCCAGTAGGCTTTTGCGTTGAGAGCGTTTGGAAGCTGTGACATTACCTTGAAGAAAAAACCATCATCCAAAACAAACCATGGCTAAAAGTCAGATTCAGCTGTTTATTTATGATCCAGAATCAGATCCCGAGGCTGAAACTAAATGAGAGCAGCAGCAGCAACTACTCGCTCCGAGCGGGGCTCGAACCCGGGTCTCCGGCATGGGAGGCGGACGCACTAACAAGGAGGCAGAGATATTTGAAGCAGTTTTACTCACCGCCTGCGGTTCCAACACACAATCGTGACCCTTTTTCGTTGGGATTGCATCATCCTTAAGAAATAAACGATACGCAAATCCGTCGTCAAACTGGGCCTTGTTTGTAAAACAAGCATCTTCGAAATGCAGGGAACAAATACAAACACTTGCACAACTCCATTGATGCTCTGCAAAAATAAACTCCATCCACTGGTCCCTTAATGCTGTTTTTTCTTTGGTAATCTGTGCAGGGTTGTCTTGCCCTGGCAACCAAAAACACACTTCTTTTGTGACATTTCGCGACGCTCTCGCTCTGATCAGTGAAGTCTGTTGTGCTCTCAGTGCTCTGCTATACGGGAGCGCGCGCTCTTCCGGCAGAAGTGCCCTTAGGACCCATATAAGGAAATTCCGCTCCATCTATCGTCACACAGAGCCATACTCGAAAAAAACTTTCCCAAACTTGTAACAAACCGGAAGGAGTATTTTTGGAACAGAAATACTCCTTCAAACGTACAACTTAATTTTTGAAACTTTGTCCATGTTTAGCATGGGAATCCAACTCTTTAACAGTGTAAAAAACTCAGTATGCATGAAATAGCATTTCACCCCCCCTTTAACAAGTTTATACAATTCTTCCTCTCCTATAGTAGAGAATGAGTGGAACTGTTCCTCAGGGGGTCTATAGTGCACTGTCTGATGTGACGGTCTGTAGCTGACAGCTGAATGGTTGCAATTTAATCTCTAATAGTATCGATTTTAGAAGTAAAGTAGTTCATAAAGTCGTGTGGTGTTGGGAAATGTCAACACTTGTTGAGGCTTTATTTTTCGTTAATTTAGCCACTGTATTGAATAAATACCTGGGGTTATGTTTGTTTTCTTCTAAAAGAGAAGAAAAGTAATCAGATCTAGCAGTTTTTAATGCTTTTCTGTAGGATATGCTACTTTCCCGCCAAGCAATACGAAATACCTCTAGTTTTGTTTTCCTCCAGCTGCGCTCCATTTTTCGGGCTGCTCTCTTTAGGGTGCGAGTATGCTCATTATACCATGGTGTCAAACTGTTTTCCTTAACCTTCCTTAACCGTAAAGGAGAAACTGTATTTAAAGTGCTAGAAAAGAGAGAGTCCATAGTTTCTGTTACATCATCAAGTTGTTCTGAGGTTTTGGATATGCTAAGGAATTCGGATACATCAGGAAGATAACTTAAAAAGCAGTCTTTTGTGGTAGAAGTGATGGTTCTTCGATACTTGTAACAAGAAGTAGAATTTACAATTTTGGCTATATGAAGTTTACACAGAACTAAATAATGATCTGAGATATCATCACTTGGCTGAATAATTTCAACACTATCAACATCAATTCCATGTGACAGTATTAAATCTAGAGTATGATTTCGACAATGAGTAGGTCCTGAAACATGTTGTCTAACACCAATAGAGTTCAGAATGTCTATAAATGCTGATCCCAATGCATCTTTTTCATTATCGACATGGATATTAAAATCACCAACTATTAAAACTTTATCTGCAGCCAGAACTAACTCGGATGTAAAATCACCAAACTCTTTAATAAAGTCTGTATGGTGCCCTGGTGGCCTGTATACAGTAGCCAGTACAAACATAACAGGGGATTTATCATTAACATTGGTTTCTCTGGATAATGTTATATGAAGCACCATTACTTCAAACGAGTTATACTTGAAGCCTGCCCTCTGAGAAATTCTGAAAACGTTGCTATAAATTGAAGCAACACCTCCCCCTTTTAGTCAGAGAGCTCTCAGTCCCTCCATTGAAGCATTCAGTCAGTGTACTGTTTGAGTACATTAATTACTCCGGGATATTGGTTTGTTTGAACTCAGAGGGAGTGTCAGACACATTAAAAAAGTTAACAGCTTTATTAATTTGTGGATTAATGCATATTAGAGATGCAAACCGTTTAAAACGATTCAGTTCGATTTGGTGAACTGAATGATTCATTCGCGAACCGGATATCCAGACTGCTTTGATTTGAGCTCTCTCTCACAACAGACACAGAAGAGAAGACAATGCTAAATAAAGTCGTTGTTTTTGCCATTTTTGGACCAAAATGTATTTTCGATGCTTCAAAATATTCCAACTGATCCTCTGATGTCACATGGACTACTTTGATGATGTTTTTCTTCCCTTTCTGGACATGGACAGTATACCGTACACACAGCTTCAATGGAGGGACTGAGAGCTCTCGGACTAAATCTAAAATATCTTAAACTGTGTTCAGAAGATAAACGGAGGTATTACATGTTTGGAACAGCATAAGGGTGAGTTATTAATGACATAATTTTCATTTTTGGGCGAACTAACCCTTTAAGTATAGTAAAACCTGAAACTTTTGAATCTGGGTGGGGTCCAGCCTATGGTCCCCATGAGGAAAAAAAAATAAATAAATAAAATAAAATACTATTTGATGTTTATCTGAAAATGTAACAATGCAAACAGGTTTTCTGTAAGGATTGGGTTAAGGGATAAAAATGGTGTTTGGTCAGTATCAAAACAACAGAAGACTATGGAAAGTCCCCACAATTCACAGAAACATGCATGAGTGTGTGAGAAAGTGTTTGTGTGTGTGTGTGAGCGAGGCACCCCCAACTGCTCCCCGGGCGCCGCAGCATAAATGATGAACACTGCTCCAGGTGTGTGCTCACAGTGTGTGTGTGTGTGTGTTCACTGCTCTGTGTGTGTGCATTTCGGATGGGTTAAATGCAGAGCAAAAATTCTGGTGACAAATGATGGACCGGGTCAGAGGGGAGGGGGCGGAGCAAGAGAAAAACGGAAAAGAGGTGTGTGAGTTAGCGAGACGGGAGCGGAGATAGTGTAAAGTGCATAATTGTTGAGGTATCATTTTGACTCCTTTTCATTTGGTTTTGGGAACAACTGGATTTCATTTACGGGCCCCAACGAATACAAGCTTGCAACGGGGGTGAAGACTTTGTTTTGTTTTTTTGGTGATCTTTGAAGTTTGTCAACTTTAAAGAGGATTTAAAGAGATTTATTTTTATTTTTAATTTATTTTTATCATCTTGTGAGTGTTATTACATTTCAGTATATTTTGTTGTATTTTATTTTTATTTTGTTGTGCTATATCTGACAGACAATACAGAGCATTTATTGGAAAAAGTGCCTTTGAGTGGTTGTTTAAACCTACTAATGCTTGATCATCTTTTAAATTAATGTGAAATACGTAGTGTACAGCACATTTAACTAAGGTAATTAACAAATTGTTTGTTAAATTTTTTTTTGGTTGTTGTTTGGTGAACAGATAACTATGTATAAATATATAGCAGTATATATTTAAAATAAATATATATTATATTTATATATTTTATTTGTTAACCACAAGGCTTCAGTATTTAAACTTTAACGTATATAATAGGTAGGGAAACCTTAGGGGTAAACTAAGACAAGAGAGAAACACAGTAAGTGATTCGAACTCAGGGTGCTGTTTTTTGTAATAAAGGAGTAAAACAGCGCTACAATATGATAGCAACTGTTACAGTACACCGCATTAGCCGACTTAACCTGCCACTGTGCAACATTAACACTCATATATTATTTATTTTGCTAAAAAAATCTGATATTTTTTTTATTTTGTAGTTTGTCAATATATAATAGCAATTCATATCTAATTTTGGTTGCATAACTTGACACTATTTTATTAATTTTTCCTCAGGACGTGGTGTATTTACCTGCACACCAATTGAAAAGGGATCGTTTGTCGCCGAGTACCGTGGGGAGCTTATATCACGATATGAACTGGACAAGAGGCAGAAGTAGTACACAGAAAAACAAAATGCTTTCTTGTTTGATTTTGAATGCAACAATAGTGCATGGTGGTAAGTCATGGCCTATACAAGATCAGTTATTCTCTAAAGCCTTGTGTTGTTTTGTGGAAAAACCTTTTGTTTCCTCCTACTTTAGCATAGATGCGTCCCGCAAAGATGGCTCGCTAGGAAGGCTGGTGAATGATTGCCACAAGTCACCAAATTGTAAAATGAGAAGGTTGACAGTCCAGGGTAAACCTCATCTTTGCTTATTTGCACTTGAAAACATTGAAGCATAGACTGAAATAACCTACGATTATGGAGATTCTCAATGGCCATGGCGTAATCTGGTAAGTAAGACCTCTTGATAGATCATACGATATAGGATCTGTTAAAATATAATTAGTTACATCTCCCTTCAGGAGTGTATGCTCCCCCTCAATATCTCCTTGTGGAATTACTTTACTGATGAAATTGTATAGACTATGTTCAGTTAATTATGCACCATGAGGTGTGCTTGCATGCAATGAAGGAAAGATTCTTTAAAAAAAAAAAATACTAATTGTTTGATTAAAAGAAGTGAAGGTAGAAAACCTGGCTTTGTCTAATATGCATTGATACTTTTTTAATTCAAACTTGTTGTATTATAGTAAAATATATTTCTGACTGATAATTGTTGTTGTACTTCAAAACATAAATAAAATCTTCATTTTCACAAAATTCAATGTTTTTATCTACTTCAAACACATTTATTGCCCATGTAAGCTTATGTTTATCACTTTACATGGTTTAACTTCTAAGGAAGCAGATCCCGGTCCATTACTGTGGAGATTTTAGCTTTAATTAACTACAACAGTATAACTTGGAAGACAGGAATGCTGACTCTTCGTGTGTTCAGTCGTCATGTCCTCATTTTGTTTTAGGCTGTGAAAGATTGAACTGTGTTTCAGACGACGTCCTGATATTGTATGTTTCAACGTTTAGAGTGTGTGTGTGTGTGTGTCTGTTTAACAATGTCCTCATATTGTGGGTAACTGATATTGTGAAGTTTTAGATATTTCCATAGTCTTGAATGAAAAGCCCAGGTCCTCACATTAGCTATTTTTACTACAATTTGTGTTCCTTAAATGCAAAGTTGAGCCCTTGAGCGCAGCGCAGAGAGTAGACGTCACTTCCTGTTTGTTGTTGACGGCTGTACTACGTTTGAGCTCCGTCACTATATTCTTTTCATTGACTATTTTTAACTTAAAAATCAATTTTATACATCATTGTTTCCGTTTATATAACGCGTGGATATATCCTCTATTGTATTCTACAACAAAAACAATCAGAGCGCCTCGCTATCACTAGTTTTATTTTGATCTCCCGGGTCCGCTTTTAGCTTTTAGCCAGTTAGCATCAGCAAGCGTGGTTGCTGCTAACTGCGCTTACATTGCTAATACTCTATTCTCACACATTACCACTGCTGTACTCACTGTTACTTGCTTTAATGGCGGATGAATGTCTCCACTCTGTGCAGCTCGAGCTCGAGGCCGTGGGGAAGCAGATTCGCGACCTGGAACAGAGGCAGGCCGAGCTGAGAGAGCGGAGAGCCGCGCTGGAATCATCCCGGGCTGACGCTCACAAGTCCGGGGTAAGTATACAGCGTGCTGTTAACGGTCCCACCACGTCTACTCCGTGTGTTTCTCTGCGCAGGCCCGGTGCACCCAGGACGCGATCTTCCCAGATGTCCTTCACTGCGATGCCGGGACACCACGGACCCTGGGTGCATCCACAGCGGAGGACGCGAGCTGGGTCCCGGGCGACCACTTCTCCCCCTCCTGCCTTCGAGATCTCCATCCAGAACCGCTTCGCTCCCCTCCGCGAGACAGGACGCGACGCTGTGATCATCGGAGACTCCATCGTCCGACACGTAAGTGCTACGTTAGCCGAAGGTAAAGTGCACACTCATTGTTTGCCTGGTGCTCATGTTCTCGATGTTTCTGCGCAGATACCCGCGATCCTGAAGGACGGCGAGAGCCCCAGAGCGGTCGTGCTTCACGCCGGGGTTAACGACACCACGCTGCGGCAGACGGAGACGCTGAAGAGGGACTTCAGGAGCCTGATCGAGACGGTTCGCAGCACGACGCCCGCGGCGACGATCGTCGTGTCAGGACCACTGCCCACGTATCGACGAGGACACGAAAGGTTCAGTAGACTTTTTGCTTTAAATGAATGGTTGTTGTCATGGTGTAAAGAACAGAAACTGCTATTTGTTAATAACTGGAATCTTTTCTGGGAGCGTCCTAGACTGTTTCGCGCTGATGGATTACACCCCAGCAAAATTGGAGCGGAGCTTCTCTCTGACAACATCTCCAGGACACTTCGCTCCATGTGACTAGTAAGACAATTCTCAAATAACTATTATGATGAGTTTTGTTCCACCCGCTTAAATGATAAAAGTACTTGCGCTGTAAAAACTATTAAGACTTATCTGTTCCCCGAATAGTGAGGTCAAAATATAAATATGATGTAGGATCTAGAAAAAATCTTATCGTGATTAAACCAGAAAAATGTAAAGTAAATGAACAAAAACAATTTTTAAAGTTTGGGCTCATAAATATTAGATCACTCGCACCAAAAGCAGTTATTGTAAATGAAATGATCACAGATAATAGTTTTGATGTACTCTGCTTGACTGAAACCTGGCTAAAACCAAATGATTATTTTGGTCTAAATGAGTCGACTCCACCAAACTACTGTTATAAGCATGAGCCCCGTCAGACTGGTCAACAATATATAGTGATATTCTCAATGTTACCCAGAAAACAGGATACAGGTTTAACTCTTTTGAAATACTTCTGCTAAATGTTACTCTGTCAGACATGCAAAAGAAATCTAATGTATCTCTTGCTCTGGCTACTGTGTATAGACCACCAGGGCCGCATACAGAATTCCTAAAATAATTTGCAGATTTCCTCTCAGACCTTCTAGTTACAGTTGATAAGGCGCTAATCATGGGAGATTTTAATATTCACGTTGATAATGCAAATGATACATTAGGACTTGCGTTTACTGACCTAATAAACTCCTTTGGAGTCAAGCAAAATGTCACCAGGCCCACTCATCGTTTTAATCATACACTAGATTTAATTATATCGCATGGAATCGATCTTACTGCTATAGATATTGTACCTCAAAGTGATGATATTACAGACCATTTCCTTGTATCGTGCATGCTGCGTATAACTGATATTAACTATATGTCGCAGCGTTACCGTCTGGGCAGAACTATTGTTCCAGCCACCAAAGAAAGATTCGCAAATAACCTGCCTGATCTATCTCAACTGCTATTTGTACCCAAAAATACACACGAATTAGACGAAATTACTGACAACATGGGCACTATTTTCTCTAATACATTAGAAGCTGTTGCCCCGATCAAATTGGAAAAAGTTAGAGAAAAACGTACTGTACCATGGTATAACAGTAATACTCACTCTCTAGAAATTAACTCGTAGTCTTGAACGCAAATGGAGAAAAACTAACTTAGAAGTTTTTAGGATTGCATGGAAAAACTGTATGTCCAGCTATAGACAGGCTCTAAAAACTGCTAGGGCAGAGCATATACACAAACTCATTGAAAATAACCAAAACAATCCAAGGTTTTTATTTACTTCAGTTTCATCCATCGCACCCAAAGATAAACTGCAGTGCTTTAAAACCATAGGACAGGAAGAGCTAAATAAACTTATCACTGTATCTAAACCAACAACATGTTTATTAGTTCCTGTACCCATTAAATTACTGAAAGAGCTGTTACCTGTAGCCGAAGAACCGCTTCTCAATATCATAAACTCGTCGTTAACTTTAGGACACGTCCCAAAACCATTCAAGCTGGCGGTTATCAAGCCTCTTATTAAGAAACCAAAACTAGATCCTAGTGTACTGGCAAATTATAGGCCTATTTCAAATCTTCCATTTATGTCTAAAATTTTAGAAAAAGTTGTGTCTGCTCAATTGAGCACCTTCCTGCATAAAAATGATCTGTATGAAGAATTTCAGTCAGGTTTTAGGCCCCACCATAGCACAGAAACTGCACTTGTTAAAATTACAAATGACCTGCTCCTTGCGTCAGATCAAGGCTGCATCTCATTTCTAGTCTTACTTGATCTTAGTGCTGCGTTCGACACCATAGATCATGACATACTCATAGATCGATTACAAAACTATACAGGTATTCAAGGGCAGGCTCTAAGATGGTTTAGATCCTACCTGTCCGATCGCTACCGTTTTGTTTTCTTAAATGGGGTGTCATCTCATTTATCATCAGTAAAATATGGAGTGCCACAAGGATCCATCCTAGGTCACCTTCTATTTTCAATATACATGTTGCCCCTTGGTAATATTATTAGAAAATATGGAATTAGCTTCCACTGTTATGCTGATGATACTCAGCTATATATCTCAACGAGACCAGATGAAACTTCTCAATAATCTAAGCTAACAGAGTGTGTTAAAAATGTAAAAGATTGGATGACAAATCATTTTCTCCAATTAAATTCGGATAAGACAGAGATACTAATTATTGGACCAAAAAACACTAAACAGAATCTTGTAGATTACAATCTGCAACTAGACGGATGTACTGTTACTTCCTCTACAGTCAGAAATCTGGGTGTTATATTAGACAGCAATTTGTCTTTTGAAAATCATATTTCCAATGTTACAAAAACTGCATTCTTCCATCTTAGAAACATTGCCAAGCTACGAAACATGTTATCTGTTTCTGATGCAGAAAAGCTAGTTCATGCATTCATGACCTCTAGACTGGACTATTGTAATGCACTTCTAGGTGGTTGTCCTGCTTCGTCAATAAACAAGCTACAGGTAGTCCAAAATGCAGCAGCTAGAGTCCTTACCAGGTCAAGAAAATATGATCATATTACCCCAATTTTACAGTCTCTGCACTGGCTACCTATTAAGTTCCGTATCAGTTACAAATTATCATTACTTACCTATAAGGCCCTAAATGGTTTAGCTCCAGCGTACCTAACTAGCCTTCTACCACGCTACAACCCATCACGCACCCTAAGGTCACAAAACGCTGGACTTTTGGTCGTTCCTAGGATAGCAAAGTCCACTAAAGGAGGTAGAGCTTTCTCACATTTGGCTCCCAAACTCTGGAATAGCCTTCCTGATAATGTTCGGGGTTCAGACACACTCTCTCTGTTTAAATCTAGATTAAAAACACATCTCTTTCGCCAAGCATTCGAATAATGTATCTTTTTAATTGTGAGTGTAGTTGCATCTGTTCAAAGGTGCATTTTTATTCATTAACTTGGGTTAAACTAATTTTACTTTGTTGGATCAGCAGCTATGCTAATGATGTCTGTATTTTGTTTCTATGTTTCGCCACGGGCTAGGATTTAAACAAGCTCCAGTCTGGATCCAGAACACTTGAGAAGAGATGATGCTGACCCTCAGAGGACCTCAGATGATGCTAACCCTGAATCAACAAACAGAACTAACAATTATTGCTAAATGTGTGACTTAATCATATAATAACTTAATAATATTGATAGTTCATCGTCTAGCTGACTACGTCTTGTATTATTATTATTATTTTTATTTTTTTCTAAAATCCTGTCAAATGTACACAAACTACTAGCTACTACTAAATATTGTAGAAACATAATTTTCTGTAAAGTTGCTTTGTAACGATTTATTTTGTAAAAAGCGCTATACAAATAAACTTGAATTGAAAAAAAACTTGAATTGAATAAGGCCATAAAACACATACATAACATTGTTTCCCGGGATTGTTGAGAACTGGAGCTTGTAGCCTAGAATTTTTCTTTCTGAATGATGTGAAAATCATCTTGTTTACTCATTCACAGAAAACAATATATTGATTTAAATTTTCTAAAACACTTTTTGTTGGTAAAAGTCATATGCGAGTAGGCGTCAACTACCATGAATATCATTGTGATTTACACCTGAGAAGACAAAGGCCTACATAATGAGCCGCATAATGAGCTGCATAATGAGCTGCATAATGAGCCTCTCATTCAGCTGAGCAACTGTGGGTGAGGAGTTACAAGAAAGAATGTGAGAACAAAATAAAAGTATATAATTTTATGTTTGTAGTTTATTAAGAATATATTTAATTATCCCACAACATAATTTAATATCCACTTGGGGGAGCAGTTAAACAGTTTATTAGGAACAATCAAAGCTTACTTTCAAACTAATTTTTTGCCATCCTTACTCCAGTCACACAATCCTTCAGAAATCCTTTTAACAATCTTATTTTCTATCAAAAAAAAACCCAATTTATTAATATCATCATCATTATTATTATTTTTAATGTTGAAAAGAGCTGAGAATATTTGTCAGGTTTTTTTAGGGGGAATAAATCGAAAGAACTGCATTGTTTTTACATTTGTTAGAGTTATCTCTATTTGTCACATTTATATTATTTACATCAAGCTTTTGAATGGTATAGTATTGTATATTGTTATTGAAACGTCATGATGTTTCGCTTGATTATACATTTAGTCAGGAATTATAGTTTGGAAAAAGTTTTTGGAAAAAGTCTGACTAGTAAAATGTTTACATTTTATGTGAAAACTAGTACAAATAAATAAAGAGAGACTTACTCTGTTTATGATCTCTGCTGAATAAAGTGCTTCATTCTTTTTTCTGAGGAAATCCATTTCTTAAATCCTCAACCACATCACATCTTTTTGGGGTGAATTGTGTGTTATTCATCTCATTGCGAGGGAAACAGTAAAATAAAAACTTGAAGAACAGTCTCGCTGCTCTTTCTTCTGTGTGGGAGTATTCAAGCCGCGCGCTTCAGTTTGAATCTGAATAGCGCGTTCAGCGCGGGGGCGTGGTCACGAAGGGAGACATGAAAAACAGATATCACGTTGTTTTCATATGGATTACTTTATCACAGAATATCTGTTTTGGCAGCATTTGTTTAGTTTAAAAGTAGACATTCCAGGCTTTCTATAGATATCTCTCTCATGTCTCTTCGTTGAGTATTCACTGAGTTACACTTCATTTTAATGACGTGTTTGTACATGACGAGCAGCGCAGACAAAGACTGCAGACAGCGCACTTTGTTTGTTATCTTTAATTTATAAGTGCACAAAGGTTCTTTGTTATTATGTCTGTATCCAAAACAAACTAGACCCTTTACAGATTCGATTGATGTATTGCTGTTATCTGTACGATTAAAACTGAGAGTGTAATTTAAGTTCTTTTCGGGGTTATCAGGTGAAAATGACTCAAAACGCATATATGCGTTAATCGACTTGAAAGGGTTAACTAATGTGAATATTTACTGTTAGGAAATAGTGTATAATTCCAGGTGAGACCACGGGTTTGTACAGATGATGTTTGATTTGAACAGCCTAGAGTAAAACAGCGTCTGCAAAATCTGAAGCGTCATCATGATTGTTGAGAGAGAGACAGGTGACTTTGAGTTTGGTCACCAGAATTAATGATTCTGTGAGTATATACATCCAAGCCTAAATCAAACCATCTTGTAATTATAAGAAAAGTATTTATCTTTAGTATTTTAATGCTACAAGAACATTATATCTATAAGATAAATTAGCCTAGCATTTTAAGAGTAGATTAATTTCTTACTCCAAAGACTTGAGATAAATGTTTCTCAGATGGTTAATTGACATCTGAATGTATTTACAAATATATTTAAAAAGATATTTGTTTTTGCTTTCAATCTGATGCTAAATGATGTGGAGATTATTAATTTGTCTATAACAAGTAGAAGAGATATGATGCAAATTATTGGAAACAGGTTCCTAGGTACGTATCAAATATGCACAAACTGGCATTGGGGGAAAACATACGCTATCTGGGCTGCAGGGTGGAAGCGGTGTGATATGAATTTGCGACAATAAGCATTAAGTGGATATAACTTGGGGTGAACATTTCTTTTTGATGAAAATTATTAATCATTTCAAAGGTTGGACCTCCCTCAGTCGATGATGGTGGATTTCATGATGGAAACTCAACAAGCCCAAATGACCAGGTAATAAATACCATTAGACAACAATAATGAAATAGTAAAACACAAATCATTAAGAAGCTCAAATGTTACTTTTAATTTTGTTTTTATTCATGTTTAAGTGTTGTGTTATGCACAATGTGATGGTACTAGGAGAACAATATTCTAGCTATTATTAAATTTAACTTCTTGATGGAATGAGATGCTTTTCTCTCCATTTTCCTTTAGATCTCTAATGACATGACTGATGAATCTTCGGATGCTACGGACTATGATGATGCCAACTATGTTCCAGATTCAAGTGGCAGCTCCTCTGACACAAGTTCTAATAGTAGAGATCTAAAAATCATAGACAATCATCTTCCCCACAAAGTGTTCAAGAAAATATCACTGGGGATTGGCTACAGCCCACAGTTCGGATAGTACCAACAGTTCCTTGGAACAGAGAAGTTTTAGTTCCTCAAAGATGAGCAGCGGCCATTGTAGTTCAGGCATAATTTGCAGTGACAGTTCATCAGAAAAGACATCGCACAGCTCCATAAATGTCACTTCATTGCCAAACACAGCAAAACGAAGCAAGTACAACAAGAAACAATACTCTCTTTATTGTAGTAAGGCCATTTCTAAATTGGCAAGACACCTCGAATCCGCTCACAGTACACAGCCTGATGTTGCAAAAGCTTTCAGTTTTAATAAGAGATCTCGCGAAAGAAAAGATGTTACGCTCTCTTAAGAAGAGGGGAAACTTTAACCATAATGCCACAGTGGCAAGCAGTGGTGATGGAGAAATGGTTGCTTGTCGAAGACCCACTAGAGTCAGACAGTCTAATGACTTCAGTCACTGAAAGTTTTGTCAAGGACTCTATGCAAGAGATTGTCTATGGAGACATGTCAGAAACTGCCCTCAGAAGTCTGTTGAGGTGGAGACTAGAGTTGGGCGAAAACGGATCCACATTGACCTACCAAAAGCTGAAACAGTTCATGAAGCTGTTTGGAAGATTGCTTGTGAAATGAACCAGGATGACATTTCTTTAGTTGTAAGGAGTGAAAGAGACATCCTTAATCTTGGCGAGTCAATGTATAATAGAAGGAAACCAAATGAGAAAAGAAATGATTACATACATCAAAAAATGAGAGAGATGGCAAGACTCTTGATAGCTGCAAGAGCTACAACACCTTTGAAGACCACTGAAGACCTTGTTATGCCCAGCAATTTCCCCCACGTGATACAAGCAGTGAGATCTGTTGCTGGTTATGACTTGGATACCAACTCGTATAAAACCCCATCATTGGCTTTAAAATTGGGTCACAGTTTGGCTAAGGTTGCAGGCATTGTGCAATGCAATGCCATCATTGCAAATCGCAATGTCGTCGCCAGTGTTAATTTCGTTGACTAAATATTTTCGTCATTATTTTCGTCACGAATATATTTTTGCGGACGAAAACGAAACGAGAACTAAAATAGAAGGCACTGATGGAGACTAAAACTATGACTACATTGATTGACATTATCGTCAACGAATAAAGGACGAGACGAAAATAGACTGTGACGAAAATCAAATCAGCAGACGGGAGAGATGCGAGGAACGAACAAAGACCCAGCAAAACATAACAGGCTAGACTGCATGAGAGAAGAGAACCAATCAGAGCCTGACTTATTGAGACGTGAAGCAAAGGTTTTCAGTTTTAAAACGAGCTCCCGGGAAGACGGCATTCGAAGAGGTGATGTCTAAAAGAGCGACAAAATGTCCACAGCTCACTTCACGTTTGACGACGAACAAAACAAAACGAAGTGTAAAGCACGCAGAGCGCTCATTCGTGCCAAGAACACAACCAATTTGAAAAGACATTTACAGACGAGCCACCCGGACATTTTCTCAAATGTAATTTCACAACGATGTTCTTTTGTTTATTGAGCTAAGCAAAAGTGGAATACTGCAGTGCATGTTGTAGCATTAAATATTACGAACTGAAAAGTACTGTAAAATAGCCCCTTCTTCAAATTAGATGAGAGCACAATACTAATACATAATATCATGATAAATACATTTGATTAATACCAATGTTTAGTATATTTTATAATGTTCTACTTGTTGACAATATCACAAATATTTCTATATTAGTCATGTGAAACATGAATGTTCACATCCTATCATTATACATACAAATCTAGCAATATTGTAGTATTTAAAACATACAATATTGCTAGACAAATGAATACCTTATAAAATCTTGTTACTTTTTTTTATCCACCTAGCTGCCAACTTATTAAATATTTACTTTAAATGTATGCACTTATTGTTCAGCTCAGCTGTAAGCTTTAAGGTCCTGGACCTAACTTTATTTTTCTTTTATTGATGGTCAATTGGCAGCTAGTTATTGTTTACATTATCATGACAGTGTTTGTTGCTGCATAAAAGCTTTTGAATCGAAATAAAGACACAGTTGTGTTGAAATAAAGTTGAATTTGTGTTTTATATATTTTGGTTAAGTTTGTTTCCTATACCAGCTGTAAAAAAATGTCTAGTAAATCTGTTATTGATTTTAGTCTTATTTTAGTTGACTAAAATACCAAGCAATTTTAGTCGACTAAAATACCAAGCAATTTTAGTCGACTAAAATACCAAGCAATTTTAGTCGACTAAAATAAGACTAAAATTAAAACAAATCAGATGACTAAAACTTGACTAAAACTAAAATGAATTATAGTCAAAAGACTAAGACTAAAACTAAATTAAAATTTCGTGTCAAAATTAACACTGGTCGTCGCAGAGTCTGCCAAGCAATTCGCCACTCTGTATGAAAAAAGATGGGCGGAATCCATTTAAAGTGCTGCACTGGGTACACTTCATCAACCCAAATGGAATAAACCACATGTTTTACCCTTTACACAGGATGTGCACCTGCTGCACAAGTTTCTTGCTACTGAGCGTGCTAAGTGCATGAAGGACCTTGAGGAAGACCCCAACATCAAAAGCTTTGGGAATATTGCACAAGTGACTTTGACGCAGGTGGTACTATTTAACAGAAGACGGCAAGGGGAAGTTTCAAAAATGGAACTCCAGGCTTTCGCATCCAGAAACCGTACGGAGTTGAATCCTGACATTATGACGGGCCTTACTGAGTTTGAGAGGAAGGTTGCAAAGTACTTTGACAGAGTTGAGATTCGAGGCAAAAGGTCACGAATGGTGCCCGTGCTTCTCACACATGACATGATCGCTGCAATGGACCTCCTCATTAAAAACAGGAATGAGTGTCAAGTCCACACAGAGAATCAACAAGATTGAGGAAACAAGTTGTCAACAGTACTAAACTTGAAAGAAAATGAAATGGATCAACTTGCTACCTTTCTAGGACATGATATAAGGGTCCACAGGGAATTCTATTGGCTTCCAGAGAGTACACTGCAGCTTGCTAAAGTTAGCAAACTGTTGATAGCAATGGAAAAAGGAAGACTGTCTGACCTGCAAGGGAAAGGGCTGGATGACATTGAAATCAATCCTGAAGGTGAAGTTAAGTTTTAAATGTAGTTTAGAAGTACTTCTCATTTCACAATTATAATTGTAGGCACAAGTGATGATGATTCCAGTGAAGAAACCATTGCTGACCTACATCAACATGAAGGTATACTGACTTATGTGATGATATCTTAAGGTTATGACCAGGGAGACAGACAGTAGAGACCTAATGATAATGTTAGATGGGCTGAAAGAAACAGTGGTAAATAAATTAAAAAAGATGGGAGAGATTATGTATAAACATGGTGCTGAATTATTTAGAATCATTGATAGAAAGAAGGTGGACAGGTTTTAATCAACTAAGTCTAAACAGCAGCAAGAGATAAAGAAATGGTGAATGAGAGAAGACAACTAAGAAAGCAATAGTTACAGTACATGATAAAGGTAATTAATGTTTTGCAAAAAGTCTGGTTAGCAGTACAGGTGGAGTAAGTTAGGACAGCCTTTTATTGGGATGTGAAGTCAAAAGGAAAAAGTTAACTTTGAACATTTAAAGTTAGAGGTAGAGGAATAGTTAGCTTAAAAGATTACTCAGATACAGGAAACAATAGAGATCTGGGCTTTCCTCTTGATATCCCTCCATGAGGAGAGAAACAGTATACTTTTTGATATGAGTGGGGCCTTTTCAAGCCAGCAGATTCAGACTTCCACTAAGCTCTTTTGTTATCTGACATTGAGGTTGACTTCATAGAATAATACAATCAAACAAACTCATTGTCATTAATGCTCATATTTTATTTTTACTTTTCAAAGGCTCAAAAACTGAGACTTTTGGGGATCGGACACTTCTAAGGGACTTGCATGCTTCAACCACCCTGGATAATTTGGAGAGCACTTCTGCCTCAACCGTCTTGGACAACGCAAACATCAGCAACACTCAACCAAGACATGGTAAAATATTAAAGGCGCCGAAATAAAAAGTTTGCTCACCAAAAAGTGAATGATTTATTCTTGCCTTCACAGAGATGGCAGTATGTGAAGTTGTGCTTTTATCTGAAATATATTTAAATTCATTGTTTTCAGATTCCCAGCAGAACACAGCTCTTCAAGTGGTTACATCCCAAACTTCTTCAAAGTGCTCCACTGCAAAGCAAGGTAAATACTGTAAGCATGTGAGACACCACATTACTCTTTTAGAAAAATGTATTAAATTTAATGAATGCCATATAATATCCTAACTACTAAATTATCACGACTGGAAATGGCAGTCAGGTATCCAAATCACAAGGCTTAGGCTGAGTCAAGGTACACAGAATAAAGGTCAATACAACAGTACCCAGTACCCCTTTTCCACCAAGGCAGTGCTGGTGCCGGTTCGGAGCCGGTGCCTACTCGTGAACCAGTTCTTTGTGTTTCGACAGCCAAAGAACCGGTTCTCGGCAGGAAAATTGGTTCCAAAGCTGCACCAACTCTTTGCTGGACCAGAACAGTTCTTTTACCACGTCATGCTTACGTCGGGGGTGGGGTTATTGTCGAACTTCTTCCCGAACGTAACCTCAGTCTATAGTAATCCAGACGAGCAGCACAAATGTGTCATCTTCTGACCCCAGTATAGGATCGCAAAGCCAGGAGAAACATCTGCAGAAAGACGATGTAGTCCGCCATTGTAATTGTTAATGCTTGAAGTTGGGAAAGCTAAGACGTATGGCAACGTACACAGTGATGTAACGACGTCGTTCACTGCGCTCTCTAGTCCGTGGAAAAACAAACTGGTTCTGAGGTGGTTCGCAAATTTAACCAACTTTGAACCAGTACCAGTTCCGAACCAGTTCTTTTTTGGTGGAAAAGGGGTTTAGGAGACTAACACTGGAACAAACTATGCTGGAACACTTACTAATACAGCATCCACAAATGGGGACAGACATGTGAAATAAAACAGGAAATACTAAACGGAGAAAAAAAAAACATAACTTATCGGAGAATGGATTTAACAAAATATATATTTTTATTAAATCCTCAATGTTTCACTTTAGCAGAGCCATTGTTTCATCTTTAATACATGTCTTTTGTTTACATTCGACAGCTGGGAAGGTGAGGAGCAAGTGGACAGGTAATGAAGTGAAGGCTGTGGAGCGGCACATGATTCATTTCATAACCAACTGCAAGGTGCCAGGTAAAAAGGACTGTGACTCCTGCCTCCAGGCAGAACCAGTGGCTCTGAAAGACCGAGACTGGGCTGCAATCAAATACTACATTCACAATAGAATCATATCAATGAAAAGGAAGATGAATAGATAGAACTAGAACAGTGGTTCCCAAACCTGTCCTGGTGTACCCCCAACACTGCACGTTTTCTTTGTCTCCCTAATCAAACACACCAGATTCAACTCATCAGCTCATCACATGGGTTAAAATGAGCTGATGAGTTGAATCTGGTGTGTTTGATTAGGGAGACAAAGCACACGTGCAGTGTTGGGGGTACACCAGGACAGGTTTGGGAACCACTGAACTAGAACATGCCAACTGTGGCTCATGTGCATTTTAATTTCTGTTGAACTTAGAAAAATGCTCACTGTGTACGATTATAATCAGTTTCACGTTAGATATCCAGCAAAAATGTTTGTAATGAGTTTCGTTTTGATTTTCTCATTTTAATTCAAGGATTGCTGTTGATGTTTTCTTGTATAAGCATGCCACCTAGTTTTGACTGAAGCTGCCATGTTGACATGTATTAATGAGGGCTATTAATGATGGGGGTTTTTTTTATCTCCACCCTTCAGACACTATTTATTTCTTCTTACTACCTCAGGATCATATTATAATGCATTGTTTTAAGTAACTGACAATGTCTTTCATAAAATAAGGTTTCAATGTATATGTAATCTATACCCTCTGTATCAACAAGCAAGTACTTTAAGGGATTGTTACTTTCACACACATTTCCCAGGTTTTCAGTGTTTTGTTTTTGACGCTAAAGAGAGTAGTTCTTTAATTTCAAATAAGCCATGTCTTTGTACTACCTTATCCTGTATTGTGGTTGGTTGTTCAATGCTTTAAAACATTTGATGAGGGCTGCCATTTCTTAATTTAGTTAAGCCCTAGTTATAAGTCCACCCATATGCAGCATCGGTTAAGTATTATGTCCTTATGGATAACTGCTGGAATATTCATGAGGCCAGATAATGAAGGTGGTTAAGCTATTAATACAAGTAAGAAAGACCTGAAGCCTCTGCAAGGTCTGAAGACCTCTTTCTTTCACATCATTCACAACAACATCTACTACGAAATTCATGAATAGACAGTGAGACAAGCGTGATTTTTATTTTTGTCTCAAATCGTAGGCCTCTCTCCTTGATCTGCTAGCCTCCTGCCCCCTGAATACTCTGTGAAAAAGCCCGGTTTTGGGAGACAACACAGGAATCGTAATGTCAAAAAAACACTAGGTGCACAGGTTCTGCACCAAAATGCAACAAACCACATTCCAGCCAATCACCGACAAGATGGCTGCTATTTTCTATCGCAGGAAGGATGGATTGTACAAGAAGTGTTTCTTTTGCATAAGCTCATAAGAATTTTTAATATATCAGCTGTAACTAATAACCTAATATCGTAAAAACATGCTCTGTTTTGTTTAGTATTTACTTAGAATTTCAACATAAGTGTCACCATGCAGGAACATATACTGCACCTTTCATGAGCTACGACCCCTTTGAGTTAGCTTTTATATATCTCTCAGCCACTCAGTTTTACTAGATTTTATCAACCTGCAAAGTTGAAAAAGGTTTACTGAACATTGCGCATGACTATATTGTACACCGCTGCTTCTAATTATGGAAGCATAGGGGTAGCATTATTCAATTTGGGGTGTAATATGCAAAATGACAATGCAATATGTAAAATGGCAATGCATTTCTGTATTTACATTTACATTTTCCAATACATTTGTGCAACGTTTGGTGCAAAATGAAAATGAAAATTAAATTACATAAGTTGAATTTGCCATTTACTACACCAGTTTTAATATGTAAAATGAATACTAATTTTAACGCTTTATAAGTTGCAAAATGAAAATTAAAATGTATTACAGAAATGATTAGATATGTCTAACACGTTCAAGCAAAAACTGTGGCAAAATGATCATTTAAATGCTATTTTTCTTAAATGCATTAACACTCAGAGTCAAAACACTTACGATTGCATTTTCATTCAATGTCCCGCAATGAATGTAGCAAAACTCAATGTGCACATTGAAAATGCATTCCGAGCCGATCACGTCTCCGCCCCCTCCTGCCCTGTCAATCACTGCGTGAACAAGGCGGGGCTTACAGAAGGTCAGAGACTCAAATCTCAAGAAGAGGATTCAATCAAATGAGACAACATGGACAAGACAGTGGCCCGTGTACGTTTTGATCATTTAAGTTTATGGCTTCAATATTTCATTCGCACTTGTGGGCGGAGCTGAAACGCTGCTTTCATCTGATTGGTCGAATCGCTCTGCTTTCAGCTAGGTCTTTTTATTCTTTAAGGCAGAATAAGAGTCAGTGCGAGTGAAGCACTGTAATGTCTGAAACCACCGCTCACTGTTAATTAGCATAATATTTGAATCAAACTGTAAGGACAAAAGAACCGGAGATACTTTGATCTCCTGAGAAACAGACAATACAAACATACACGGGCATCTTCGAGACACCCCACAGAGTGCCCCTTCTGGCCATTTGTTTCATTTCAAATCCCTTCACCCATTCTTCCTTCTACTCAGTCTGCTCAAAATGATTACATGAAAATGTCAATGCAAGTGAACTAACACTCATGTCTAGTATCATTGGAAATGTCTCAGTGCAACTGGTACAATGGTCTCACTCTCACAAAAGTAGATTAGAAGGTAATACAGATCTGAAGAGTCAAGAGAGATCTTGATTACTGTGATGGGAGTGTCCTTTCCTAGGGCCCTCCATGTAAATTACCCGCTATTCCCATTGAGTTGTAAAACCACCCAGGCTTGGGACCTGAGGTAATGCAAATTCCAATTGTTAGTTTCTGTCTTCATCTCGGGGGATGTTTGTCTTGGTCTGAGGTATTTAAAGGATTGCAGCAAAAGGATCAGGGCGATTTCTGTAGCCAGAAAGCCCGTAGTGTGTTGTGTGTCTCTTCACTTCATACTATGTATTTTCTAAGGTCAGGTATGCATATTTTACTTGTAGATTCATCTTTGAGAATTTGATGTTTTATATTGATATGATTTGATGTGTTTCAATTGGATATGTAATTGGCAAAATACATATCTACCTGACTGTTAATAAACTGTTACATTTTGATTCTATTCTGTCTTACTCTGTAATTATTGACTAGTAGATTACGTTGTATCCTTGTTAGCAAGATGAGCTCCCGAATGAATGAGTTAATATAAAAATAGAGTTAACTAGAATAATCAAATGTCAGAAGAATATTAATTAAAAAGGCATACAACCAATTTGCATTTCAACCTAAATTCGAGGTCATACTAAAATGGAGTCAGATTAAATAATAAAATGGAGTCAGATTTGAGTTTAACCTAAAATGAATAACTCTACGCGCTGAAAGACAGAACACGCAGGAAACCTTCATCCAGCACCGGATACCTTCCTTGGGCCGGGTGTCTGGACCTTACAGATATAGTAGCTGGGCACATAATTTGTGCTGTCGAGACCTGCAAGAGAACCCGTTAAATTATTGTGTGAATATTGTCCCACTGATAAATACAGTGCAAATAGTTCTGTCTCCTTGGATAACAGTGAAGTGGAAATAAATATAGTTAAATTTATGAAATAAAATTAAATAGGATTTTTTGGGAAGGTAAGTCTGGCCAGTTATACAAGCAACACGAGTCGGACGAGTCTGAAGATCTGAGCTGAATTGGGTGAAACATTTAAGTTCTAGTCTGTGTCATTTAGCCTACTCTAATAATAAATAATAATAATAATGTTAAGTATAGGTATAAGTCGCATCAGTCCAAAAATACGTCATGATGAGGAAAAAAACATATATAAGTCGCACTGGACTATATGTCACATTTATTCCAGACCAAGAGAAAAAATTACCGTCTACAGCCGCGAGAGGGCGCTCTGGGGTAGGCTACAGGAGCACTGAGCAGCATAGAGCTAATTTTACTATTTTTATTTAGAAATTTAACTATATTAATTTCTACAATTATTTATTATTGTCACACACACATAGTGCCTTATGACTTAAAAGATGAGAGTGGTAAATGTTACAGACATGGAACTGTTCAGTCTATTATTGAATTTTATTTCCACTTAACTTTTATCCAAAGAGATAGAAATATTTGCACTGTATTTATCAGTGGGACAATATTCATACAATACTACAACCTAGAAATAATTTGCAGGTCTCAGCAGCACGAATTATGTGCCCAGCTACTATATCTGATTCAAATATTATGCTAATTAACAGTGAGCGGTGGTTTCAGACATTACAGTGCTTCACTCGCACTGACTCTTATTCTGCCTTAAAGAATGACAAGACCGAGCTGAAGGCTGTCAGATGAAAACCGATCCGATTCGACCAATCAGATGGAAGCAGCGTTTCAGCTCCGCCCACAAGTGTGAATGAAATATTGAAGCCATAAACCGAAATGATCAAAATATACACGGACCAACTGTCTTGTCCATGTTCTCTCACTTGAATCCTCTTCTTGAGATTTGAGTCTCTGACCTTCTGTAAGCCCCGCCTTGTTCACGCAGTGATTGACAGGGCAGGAGGGGGCGGAGACGTGATCGGCTCGGAATGCATTTTCAATGTGCACATTGAGTTTTGCTACATTCATTGCGGGACATTGAATGAAAATGCAATCGTAAGTGTTTTGACTCTGAGTGTTAATGCATTTAAGAAAAATAGCATTTAAATGATCATTTTGCCACAGTTTTTGCTTGAACATGTTAGACATATCTAATGATTTCTGTAATACATTTTCATTTTCATTTTGCAACTTATAAAGCGTTAAAATTAATATTCATTTTACATATTAAAACTGGTGTAGGAAATGGCAAATGAAAATTATGTAATTTCATTTTCATTTTGCACCAAACGTTGCACAAATGTATTGGAAAATGTAAATGTAAATACAGAAATGCATTGCCATTTTACATATTGCATTTTCATTTTGCATATTACACCGCAAATTGAATAATGCTACCCATATGCTTCCATATCTAATGTAGAAAGAAATTTCAAACATTTAACAGCAGGTTGCAAATATGCACCCTATTTTATTTGTCTTTATAAGTCATTTAAACCTGAAAATTGAGTGTGTATCTATGGGCTTCACAAATCACTTAAACATGAAATGACAGTGTTTGTTGTTATGACCTCATAACAACAAAAACCCAAACATGTCCTCACAAGTAGCATAGAAATCAAGTCTGCCCAAAATATAGCCTTAGACAAAATCTCAACAGATGGATCTATTCCTTGAAGCATTGGTAGGAAATTATTTGATAACCAGGTCTGTTGGACCTTGGGAAAGGCATGTCCTAATATTTCACGTTTTTTTCACAAGTCCCGATATATCATTAAAACAAGTATGTGTGTGTGTGTTTGTGTGTTTGAGAGAATGTATGACAGAGAGAGTGTGTGTGTGTGTGTGTGTGTGTTTGAGAGAATGTATGACAGAGAGAGTGTGTGTGTGTGTGTTTGAGAGAATGTATGACAGAGAGTGTGTGTGTGTATGTGTGTGTGTGTTTGAGAGAATGTATGACAGAGAGAGTGTGTGTGTGTGTTTGAGAGAATGTATGACAGAGAGTGTGTGTGTGTATGTGTGTGTGTGTTTGAGAGAATGTATGACAGAGAGAGTGTGTGTGTGTGTTTGAGAGAATGTATGACAGAGAGTGTGTGTGTGTGTGTTTGAGAGAATGTATGACAGAGAGAGAGAGAGAGTGTGTGTGTGTGTGTGTGTTTGAGAGAATGTATGACAGAGAGAGAGAGTGTGTGTGTGTGTGTGTGTGTGTGTTTGAGAGAATGTATGACAGAGAGTGTGTGTGTGTGTGTGTGTATGTGTGTTTGAGAGAATGTATGACAGAGAGAGTGTGTGTGTGTGTTTGAGAGAATGTATGACAGAGAGTGTGTGTGTGTGTGTGTGTATGTGTGTTTGAGAGAATGTATGACGGAGAGAGAGTGTGTGTGTGTGTGTGTGTGTGTGTGTTTGAGAGAATGTATGACAGAGAGTGTGTGTGTGTGTGTGTGTGTATGTGTGTTTGAGAGAATGTATGACGGAGAGAGAGAGAGTGTGTGTGTGTGTGTGTGTGTTTGAGAGAATGTATGACAGAGAGTGTGTGTGTGTGTGTGTGTGTTTGAGAGAATGTATGACGGAGAGAGAGAGAGTGTGTGTGTGTGTGTGTGTGTGTGTTTGAGAGAATGTATGACAGAGAGAGAGAGAGAGTGTGTGTGGCACTGGTTTTGGGAGGCCCACAAACTCCCATGCAGCCATAAAAGCATTGAGGAGGCCCTTGTACACCTCACCCTTCGAATTAAAAAAGAAGAGGGCTGACTGGCTCCCCTCAAAGCTTCCACGCATTTTAAGGAACTCGGCCATGCAATTATACTCCCCCTTTGTGATGGAGAGTATCACATGGCCGAATGTTGCACATGTTTTGTGCTTTTTGACCTGTAAAGCAAGATAATTATGAATAAGTGTACGACTATATATATAAGCAAATAAATGTGAACAAAACAATGACTACTACAACACTCACAAAAATGGCATGGCCATCTCTGCCTTCTTTGGAGGCCTGAAATTCCTCCACGGTGAGGTTCAGGATTACCCATGGGCTGTGACCAGAGGTTACAATCATGACCCCACCGAGGAGACCCAAGAACAGGTCCAGCTGCCTCTGATCATGCTGTAGTTTTCCTAAAACAATGAAAAGAAATCATTCAACACAATGAAAACCATTAACTATGAAATCAAACTCTTAATCCACTTTTGTATTTTGTTGTCTGGAATCGCCCAAAAGCCTTGTAACTTACGCAGTATTTGGGGAAGCACCTCCGAAGCGTCCCTTACGAATTCAGCATGGGCAGCTGGATCCAAAATGACTTCTGATATAAAAAAAGGAAGTTATATTAAGCACACCAAATCACACATCAGTTCAATTAAAGGTCCCATATTGTACAACTTTCTGGAGATTTAATTTAGGTGTTGATGTCATTAAGAATATGTAATTGCAGAATAAGCACCAAAAACCATCTCAATATATTTTGTTACAGCTTCTCTCTCAGTAGCTCTGCCAAAAACAGGTAGATTTTGGCCTGTCTAATATTTGTAAGCCTCTCTTCTGATTAGCCTGTTGTTTTCTGCAGTAAGTGACCCCCAGTCCATCTCCTGCACACTTTACTTATACTTTTTTATTTTAGCCTATTACTTACTGTTTACTGTGTTACTTTAACATCTACTTGTGCACCTGATATATTGTATACTTAACGGGTTTAGTACCTTAGACATTAAATTGCAGTTTACTTTTAATATCAACGTCACATACACATTGATTTATTTGATTTAGTGACATTTGTTTTTATCAATCCTTTCAAAATTGATAGAACATCAGTTGACCCAGTATCATTTCATTTTCCTTTGTGTGACAAACATATTGCCATTTTTGACTGTCCAAATAAGAAATTTAGTAAAACCATTACTACTTTTTTGCTTTTAATATATTTTGGCCCATAAATAAAGTCCATTGGGGTAAAAACGATGCCCAACGTCTGGCACCACCTCTCTAATTCAGAAAACAGCATCTGCAATCTCCCACAATTAAAAAACAAAAGAAAAAAACGTTTCCTGTACCCCACAAAAGGGGCATCCCTCCCCTACTTCTGGATCAAGGTGTGCTCTGTGTCTGTTTGTAGCTATTATACCATGCACAATCCTCCACTGAAGATCTCCAGTCCTTTTCTCAGTAGGAGGCTTGTACTGGGTCCTCCAGCCACCTTTAGGGGAAGCGTTAGACGTTAGATATCCATCCTTCCTCCGATTAAAATTGTCCAACTTTTAAAAGCTTTGCAGTCTTAAGAGTCCTTCTCAGAGAGAGTGACTTTAAGACGTTCAAATCTGAAGGCTTTGTCTCTGGATCTTATATCCACTAGTCCTTGACCTCCTTCATCTATTGGTAGATACAGCACCGATGCCTTCGACCAGTGTTGTCCCGACCAGAATAGATGTACCAGGCACTTTAGATCTTCTCAGAATCCTCATTCTGTGCCACCAGGATGCTGCAGCCAGATTGTTCCAGACAAGCACTCTTCCCCTGTAGGACAGCTGGGGTAGTGTCCATTTCCAGTGAGACAACCTTGCACTCACTTTTTCCACTGAACCCTCCCAATTTCTCTTTCTAAATTCTTCTGTCCCTAAAAACACCCCCAAATATTTAAAACTTGCCCTCCCCCATTTTAAATCCCCTGGGAGTAGTGGACTTTGAGGTTCCACAGAGCATTGCCTTGCCCCAATTGACCTTTGCTGAACATGCTTTTTTTATAACACTCTAACACCTTTTCTAACAATTTAACATCATTTTGATCTCTAATTGATCTCATACTCAGAAAGTTTGATAGGTTGCTGAAAAAGGGAAGCATTGACATTTAACTCTTATCTCTCTTCTCAGTCTGCACAACAAGGGCTCTGTTGATATACTATATAAGAGGCCAGACAGAGGACAGCCTTGCCTAATTCCCCCCTGTACTTTTATCGGGAAACTAAGTTCATTTCTGTATTTTCAGTGGCATATAGCCGAGAATAAAAATCAACAGCGATGGGTTTGAGGTGTCATGTCCATTAGTGTCTTTTAAACAGATCATTAGTTTCTCTTGCCCAGCTTTACGCTCCAAATTAAAAAATAAAGTTGTAGGACCATCCACATCTCTTATTGCCGTGAACCTACTCCTCACAAGCGCTCCTTTGACCTTTTCTTTTAGGATTGAGCCCAGTTGATTTTTTTTTTCTTTTAAATTTATAGGATCACTTTCAATCATTTCTTTTTCAATCTCCATTATTTATTTTTCTAGCCACTCTATTGTGTTCTTTAAAACTACCGATGACTGAGAAGTATATTGCTGACAAAAATTCCTTATATGCATCTTACCCACTTCCCACCACTGAGTAATATCTTCATAATAATTCTTCTCTTTTTTTCCAGGTCTCCCAAAAAACAGTCAAATATTCTCAGAAAATTGTATCTTCTAGTAATTGGGTTTTAAAATACCAGTAGCAGCTTTTACGATTTGTTCTTTCTAATGTGTATTCTACCGTAATGATTTTATGATCAGAAATCGATGTTGGTGTTATAGCAGTCTTTACAATTCTATTTCTCATATTTTGTGATACATAAATCCTGTCTAACCGTGCAGCAAAAACTCTGTTATTGGTAACTTTCACCCATGTGTACTGGTTGTATTCTCTCCACACATCTGAGAAATGTAAACTTTCAATTATACCATCTAGACAGAAAGATGATTGTGCATGATGTTCTTCCCCATTTCTGTCTAAATTAAAATTGAAGGTACAATTCCAATCACCAGCTATAATAAAGAAATCATCTTCTTCTTGCTGCTGTTTTAGAAAGTGTTCTAGTTCAACTCTTTTATTGAAATTATTTTTGCTTTTGCTTCGCAGGAGAAAACAACACTACCACTCCTGCACTTAAATTAGTACCATGACTAAGAGCTTTCTCTTCTTTCCACCAGTCATCTTCATTACTCTGGTCACTGTGAGTCTCTTGTAAAAAAACAACACTAACATTTTTTAATATGAATTATTTCTGATAATACATTATTTTTTCTCCCGTCCATCATTCCATTTAGGGATCCCACCAGCATGCCCTTCATGAGGAAAATAGAGAAAGAGAAAACAGGATAGGTAGAAGAGAGCTTTGTTATACAACATGATTTCTTATGTCTTTCCCCTCTTTAGTCCTCCCTTTCCTTTGTTCTTACCTTGTCTTATCGAGGTTATTTTTCTAACCACTCCTCACTATCTTTCATTCCATCCTCCGTTCACTGAGACAAGTTATCCAACTCCTCATCCATTTTTTCCTCTGTGCCTCCTCCTGTCTGTGATACATCATTAACCTCATGAACATTTTCACACCCACTCTGTTCCTCTTTGTCATCAATCCCATCAGTAGTTTCATTCTCAGATCTAAGTGGAGCAGCACTGCATCCAGGTTACACATCCTCATTATTTACATTAATCTCAATCACTTCATTCTGCTCATTTTCCTCTTCTATTACCCCTCCATCTTTCTCCTCATTTCTTTGTCTGTCATTCCTCTGATGATCAGCTTTTTCACGGATATTTTCTGTTCGTTTTTGTTAGGGCATTTGCCATGTTTGTGGCCAATTTCTCCGCATTCATAACATTTCCAGTTTTCTGCGCTTGCAATAAACCATGTATGAATTTTCTCCATGGTTAACACGAAAAAAGACATCTCAGTAACATTCCCGCGAGCTCAAAAACATATATACCCGTCTTCTGAAGGAAAGCACATGCTTTAGTGCAACGTGTTTACAGCCCAGTGAAATAAATTTTACCGGGCTTGCAATTCTTTCATTATCAACATCGTTCGAGATAAACGTGGGACTGTTTGAGATTATGATTTTCGTCACCGGGGGAGTTAGGCGGGTTCGGTAACAAAAGTTCCTTTTACCCATACTCCACTCACAGTTAATTTATTGATCAATATTTCCGTTTGTAAAAACACAACCACAGCTTTGTTCATTCGTGAAGCCGAGATGTTAATGTTCTCAAACCCTACCTGCTCTCCGACGCCCAGGAGCACTTCCTCCACTGTCACCCCGGGTTCTGGCACACACCTGCACCCGTTCCAAAGCGACTTGCTTTCCTTGATTAGGAACAGACAGACAAAACAATGAACAACTTTTTTTTTTTCTTTCTTTCTTGTAACTACCGAGGGGAAAGAAAATGAACTTAGGAAACCATTTGTATCACAAAGAGAGACCCGTTTTCCACACTCACTCGTGCTCGTGCTCAACTCTCACGCACAACACTCACACTGGGAGAGAGAGAGAGAGCGAGAGAGTGTGTGTGTGTGTGTGTGTGTGTGTGTGAGAGAGAGACTGAGAGAGTGTGTGTTGCACACACTTGTTTATACCACATGAAGATGAACACATTGTCTCCTTAAGTATAGTAAAACCTGAAACTTTTGAAATTGTGTGGGGTACAGCCTATGGTCCCCATGAGGGAAAAAAATAAATAAAATACTATTTGATGTTTATATGAAAATGTAACAATGCAAACAGGTTTTCTGTAAGGATTGGGTTATGGGATAAAAATGGTGTTTGGTCAGTATCAAAACAACAGAAGACTATGGAAGTCCCCACAATTCACAGAAACATGCATGAGTGTGTGAGAAAGTGTTTGTGTGTGTGTGTGAGAGAATGTATGACAGTGAGACAGTGTGTGTGTGTGTGTGTGTATCAAAATGTACACTTACCTGAGTGGACATAGAGGTCCTCAAGGCCATGAAAGTTGGGGCCGGTTTTGGGAGGCCCACAAACTCCCATTCAGCCATAAAAGCATTGAGGAGGCCCTTGTACACCTCACCCTTCGAATTAAAAAAGAAGAGGGCTGACTGGCTCCCCTCAAAGCTTCCACGCATTTTAAGGAATTCGGCCATGCAATTATACTCCCCCTTTGTGATGGAGAGTATCACATGTTGCCGAATGTTGCACATGTTTTGTGCTTTTTAACCTGTGAAGTAAGATAATTATGAATAAGTGTATGACTATATATATAAACAAATAAATGTGAACAAAACAATGACTACTACAACACTCACAAAAATGGCATTGCCATCTCTGCCTTCTTTGGAGGCCTGAAATTCCTCCACGGTGAGGTTCAGGATTACCCATGGGCCTGTGGTCAGAGGTTACAATCATGACCCCACCGAGGAGACCAAAGAACAGGTCCAGCTGCCTCTATGCAGTTTTCCTAAAACAATGAAAAGAAATCAATCAACACAATGAAAACCATTAACTATGAAATCAAACTCTTAATCCACTTTTGTATTTTGTTGTCTGGAATCGCCCAAAAGCCTTGTAACTTACGCAGTATTTGGGGAAGCACCTCCGAAGCATCCCTTACGAATTCAGCATGGGCAGCTGGATCCAAAATGACTTCTGATATAAAAAAAGGAAGTTAGATTAAGCACACCAAATCACACATCAGTTCAATTAAAGGTCCCATATTGTACAACTTTCTGGAGAAGAATTTGTAATTGCAGAATAAGCACCAAAAACCATCTTAATATGTTTTTACAGCTTCTCTCTCAGTAACTCTGCCAAAAACAAGTAGATTCTGGCCTCTCTAATATTTGTAAGCCTCTCTTCTGATTAGCCTGTTGTTTTCTGCGTGATGCATGTTACAATTACAGTAGGTGGACACCCTAAATGGGGATGACCACCACAGCACTGCAGTGTTAACTGTAATTCAGTCGCGTGTTAAAATCATTCACCAGGTGGCGCAAAGGGATGGATTGCGAACTGAATGTAATTGTAAAATGAGATGAGAGGAAGTAAAACAACAATAACACTATGATATAACTTTGTAACATCCTTAAAAACCATTAGAACATTTACAGTGAGTTAATTCCAAAACGTGGGATAGTCTTAAGCAACGTTCACACCAGGAACGATAACTATAAAGATAATTTTTAGAACTATATCTTTATCGTTATCTTTATAGTTATCGTGCTTGGTGTGAACGGGCCTTTAGGCTACAGTCTGCACATTAAAAATTTAAAGAAAGACCTTTACTCTTAAGGCTCTCATGCATGCTATTGTTATGAAAGTCATATATATATATATATATATATATATATATATATATATATATATATATATATTAGTGGTGGGCCGTGAGACTCTTATCGGGCGATTTAAAAAAAATATCGCCGTTAATCTATTCTCAAAGTTGGATTGGGAGCTGGGTCTATACTAAGCAAGCTATGATGACTTTCACCTTGATATTTTATATAACTGACTGGCTGAGGACAGCCTAAAAAGATGCTCAGGACGGTTGACGGGCCACTGCTGCGCGTCGTCACGAAAGCTAATCTTTTTCGTGTGCTTTTAAGCCGTACCGCTTGTCGATTTAAACATTAAAGCATCCAAACACAAGACACAGAAAAGCTGAAAAGAGTAGCTGTTACTTGCGCGCTGTGTTCGGTGCGGAGAGAGAGAGAGAGAGAGAGAGTATTACGGACAGCGACATTGAACCGAGCTCTCTTCTGCAAAGTTCTCCTCCAAGTCCCTCCTGCACCTGAACGAACAATGCAAATCGCAGTTTGAACAAACAAAAAGATGTGAAAGAGCCCAATTCAGCACCACGGTTCTGTGTTCTGGTGTTCAGACCTCACGCAGAGAGAGGCGTCTCAAAACACTAGAACATCGAATTTGCTTCTTTTTGCTCTTGTGTCGACAAATACATACAAAATATGTCAAAATATCCACCTTGGAAATTATGCTCGAAAAAACTGTCAGTTATTTCTTAAGTGAAAGTAAACAGTTGAGGGAAAAAATGGGATGTGTATTATATTGGGTGCGTTCATCGTCTCTTAAAGGGACCGCGCCTAATTTAGCTACTGACTGCTGTAATGTTAATCCAAGAAAATGAAAATCACTCACTGCTCTTGACTGAATTACTTTGAATAATTTTTGATTTGACTGTTAAAACTACAGACACCAGATATAATTTTTTATATATAGCAAAACTGTAATAATGTGAGAATTTTTAAGGTGTCTGAATAAATGTAGGTTTGATTGTATATTTCATTTCTTTCATTGAAGACTATCCAGTGCTATTTTACATTTAATTATTTGGTTTCTGTACCTTGACACCTACAAACTTGAAAAAAACTTAAACATTGTGTAAATAGCACAAATAAATAAAAATAAACGAACATACAAATTAAACAATTTCAAACACATACATATATACATATATATATATATATATATATATATATATATATATATATATATATATATATATATATATATATATATATATATATATATATATATATATATATATATCAGGTTACAGACCAGCATTTACAAATAATTTGTATTAACTCATAATTCGTTATTATTCTTGATTTTTCAACTGCTAACACTTTAAAACTGCATTTTTTTACTATGCCTTTTACTGTGTGACCAACAATTGTAACTTTGATCGCGCTGGTGCCTCTCGCACACATACGGTCTTTTGGGGCAGTATAAGTGATATATTTAAATCATTTTGGTGGGTGTGTCTGCTGCGCACTGACGACACAGCTAACTGATCCAACACAAAATATAGCCTATTTCTTTATGAACATGATTATTCAGGAATTATTAAACATGAAAGTATTAGTATCGGAAATTGATTTGAATATATTACAATGAATAATACAATTATGTTGTTAATATTGCTCTATAATGAAATGAAAAGCTTAACTTACTATCTTGGAAATAAAGCTTTAAATCTGTGCTGTATATAACGTTAGTCAGTTATTTCTCTGAATAAATTCAGATTTCAGAATGAGCACTTTGTCGTTTGTTTTATATGTTGAGGTTGTGTCCGTCTGATGTTTATCATGTTAATAGTGTTCGCTACTGTCATGAACGTAGCTTTTTAATAAGTAGGGGAAATTCCCGACATTTAAAATAATAACCGTTTACATGCCTAGGGTGTTTGCATTGTAATAATGTACAGAAATACTTAAGATCTATAAACGCTGACTTGTTAGGTGATGTTTTTTCATTAAAATCATACAATTTCCTATTAATTCAATAGAACAATTACGCACACTAGGGATTACCAATATGGCTTTTTTACTTTTGTTTGTTGTTGTTTATAAGCCTTTTATGTACTGGAATTATATTTATCCACTAGAATTATATATTTTTTAATTCTTGTTCTGTTCTAATAAATGTGTTAAATTTAAAGGATTTATTGTGAAGTGAACTAAAAATATCCTATTGGCACATTATTACAATATTAGGCCTGCTGTAATTTCTGAATGTAATAAAATGTAACTCAATATAATAAACTCAAAAATAAATGTAATTTATTTTTTAGCGTGTTTATAAAAAAAAAACATGCAACAAACGAAAATAGCTGATTAATCGGTTAAAATGTGTATACTTAGGAACAGAGTATGGGCCTAATCTAGGCAATGTTTTTAACTATTTACAAATTTTGTGTATGTTTTTATGCAGCTTTTTTTCCCATTGCTTCTGAATATGACGGTGCATGCACATTCAATCTGCGCGCTCAACCTCCCTCCCGCGATGCTTAGCTGTGTGGACAATTTCAGAATGTTTGATATAAAGGTTGCTGTCACATTTTATACAGCAATTGTTCATTAAAAAACATATAAATCATAATATATTGTTATTTTTATGCTAACATGCAATCAAGGTCTTCGGATACTGTGCAAGATACAATTTAATTTAGGGTATTTAACATGCACTGACATTTTACCTTTTCAACTTATAAACTCTAACCATAAATGTTACTGTAATTTGCCCCCTGACTAAGCATTTAAAGAATTTAGTAGAAGCATTTAAATAATCCTGTGAATGCACTTAAAGAATGCAGAATCGAATCGTTATAATCAAATCGAATTTAATTGTGAATCGAATCGAATCGTTCTAAATTTGCAAAAATCGTTCTTGAAGCGAATCGAAAACCTATGAATCGTAATCGAATCGCTGCCTTGCCAAAGATTCACAGCCGTACCTAAAACAATTCCTGATTTTTTCCACAAAAAATCCTAATTACGATTTTAATCGATTTCCACCTCCTACTTAAAATCAATATTCAAATGATAAAGAAATTGTTCAAAACAAGTTTTAATATCATTCTTTATCATTTACCAGTACAATTTATAACTGAGACAAGATGATAAAAAGGCTGTAACTGTTATTACCTTAATGATGGAAAGACCTTTATTTTATTATTATTATAATTTTGTTAATACTAGCCCATCATGCATC
Source organism: Carassius auratus (assembly GCF_003368295.1). Taxonomy (NCBI): domain Eukaryota; kingdom Metazoa; phylum Chordata; class Actinopteri; order Cypriniformes; family Cyprinidae; genus Carassius; species Carassius auratus. Next base: position 348,544 of record NW_020528444.1, read on the forward strand.
TAACCATCCACTCTGTGTTAAGAGCCGTTCAGACTAAAACCGGCAGCTCCGCAGTGAGTCAGTGTCATGGACGGAGGACAGAGCAAGTGTAGGCTAAATATATTATCATCTGGTTATGCCACTGGTTTAGGTTATGTATTTATTTTTATTTCTTATATAAATGATTTGTAAACATAGCAAACACTGTCTAACCGTGTCTCCACCGGACGGTCTTGCTCTCACTCGGCAGTAGAGTCTGTGAGAGCGGTGTGGCATCAATCTCCCTCTGTGCTCCGAGCATTTAATAATCACGCTCACTGATACCAGAAACACTCTCCGCCTTCACTCCGTGGATAAAGTTGAAATGTTATGTTCATAACATAGCCTATAAAAATTTAAAATAAATAAATAGGAGAGTTTCAAAGGGGATTATGATTATAAAGAGACTGAATCAAAAACTGACACAATTCCTCTGCTCATACTGCCACAACAAGCAATCGGATTGGAGATGCTTCCTGTTTTGGGTCGAATACACCCAGAACTCGCTTCGCAAACCATCCATTGGACACACAGTGCTCTGTTTTCAACCTTCTGACCTACCCACAGTCAACCACTTGTTACATAGAAGTGAGGAGATCTTCAACGAGCTGTCTGCAGTGTCAAGGGACAGGTTGATCACCGTCGAGGGGCAGGACAGTGGGTTTGGCTACCTGCTAAAGATCTCTGCCTTCACCTTTCATGCAGGAAACTTAGTCTTAGGTACGTGGGTCCTTTCAAAATCATTAGGCAAATTACTCCTGTATCATATTGTTGGGCTTTACCATCCAATTATCGTATCTCACCCACTTTTCATGTACCCTGCTCAAGTCAAGTGATACTGACCCTGTTTATGCTGATTGCTGCCAGCCCCGACCATTGCCCGGTAAACGTTTATGTCTCTGGATTCTCTGTGCCACACCTGACACTGTTGATTGACCTGCTTGTATCTGAAAAAAATAAATAAATAAACTCTTCATTCAAACACACAATATCATGTCTAAAATATACCAATATCATGAGTGCTACTCATGTGATATTGCTCACGGTATAAACTAAAAGATATGATAGATATGAGACAGAAAGGGGCGTTTTTGTGCATATAACAAAACTCACCAGATTTTGACATCTGCACCTCCGGCTGCCAGGCCTGCCTGTTTTTCAGCTCCTCTTTTGAGCACATTTTTATTATAAGAAGAGCCCGTTTAACGGCTTTCTTGGACACTCGCAGCCCATCGGGGCCTGCCTCCTTCACCCAGTTAATAAAGTGGGAAAGGTCCACTAATTTATGCACCATTGTAGTGGCCCGATAATTGTGGTCTTCCTTCAGCTGTTTGATATAGCTGAAAAAAATAAGACAGACAAAATGGATCAGCCATCTTCAGTGTGAGTTGGATGAATGTGTGTGTTTTCTTAATTTCTAGAGTACAGACAGCAGAAATATTAATGTCAGAGTTTATCAATACTACTGTACTACTTTCATAATTTAGCCCCGGGACTGATTAAATACCAGGTTTTGTTACCCATTCCCCAAGTTTAACCAGATTTCTTTCACAGAAGTGTCCAAAGTCTTTGGATCTTTCAATTGTGACGATTTTGGCTCATATAAAGGTCCATATTTTTTGGAAACCTTGTTAGTCTGAATGAAAGAAGAGCCAGTGTAGTAGACAGCAGCTTGGTTGGTGCTCGATTGACAAAGAAAACAAACACATAAAAAAGGACTTGTTACAAAGTGTATTATTTCTAATTTCTCAACTTCATAGTAAAATTACACAACAATCAATTCAGATTATTCCTATTATATTCGATTATCAAAGATCTACAACAAAATCTTAACTTACTGTTCATTACTGGTGTGAACTAATTGAGACATGCTGGGGAGGTAGAGGGAGTCATCAGGATGTGCCATGTTGAAACGGTTTACAGATTCCTCCAAGACTGAACGCTTTGGTGGTTTCATCAGAATGTTACTGAAAATGAAAATTAACGATAACTGTGTGTTCATTGTGTGAGATCCAACAAATCATATAACTCAGTTCAGATCATATTACTTTTTATGAGCTACAAAGCATTTTTATTTTTTGGATCAACAAGAATTTTTTACATACAGCAGCTTACAACAGCAAAAACTATCCTAGCAAATAAAGTTAAAACATTATTAAAGCAACTTGTAATCAGTAAAAAGTTAAATAACAAATTCATTACATCAAGCCAACATAAATACAATATAGTCTACTGAAGTTAGAAACAAAGTAAGGTTTAACTTTATTTCAGGTACAAAAATACAATAACAGTTCAGAGTTCAAACGCTCTCTGAAACGCGCCTCTGTGTGTGTGCGGCAGTGAACACACACACACACACACACACAGCGTGCGAACCGCAAGAACGAAATTGTATTCTCTTTTAGTGATGAAATGGTTTAAAATCTATTGAATATAAAAACAAGCAAGACAAAACACGTGCACCTTTCAATAAGACAAACTAGGCAGTTGATGGCTCCACACACCTGTATTCTTCTCTTGGCTAGTGTTCTTTCAGACAGTTGTTTGGCCACAGTCCTTTTCCCCACACAGTAATCTGACTGACACACACCTTCTGCATGTTGTCACACTGGTCTCTCTTGTGGTTGGAAGGGGGTGCTTTGTGAACAGATAATAGTTGAAATGACTTGCCTAAGCAATCATGTTGATGCACACAAACAAATGAAAATCACATTAGAGTGTTGCAGATTTCAGTCGAGTTAGTGTGGACTACCTACTATAATTATAACATGAGCACTCATTTGGGCACACACTGTTGATGATGGCACGTGTCTGCGCAACAGGAGAATGGAGGCCGAGGCTGGAGATGGTCGGTTCGGCTACACTTTTAACATTTTTAAAGCTATCTCGTGTAAAATGATCAGTACAGAGGCGGTGGTGGTGATCCTCAGCTCTCCATTTAGGTGCCTCTTCACAAAATGAATCCACCTCTTCTTGATGTGATGGTTGTTGGGAGAATTAAATAAGGTCACAGATCTGTTTTGTAAGCGATGACATCCAGGCAGTACACATTAGCAAACTGTAGCTGTAGTAAGTAACAGTATGACAGTAACTGGCGGTTAAGTGGTGAACTGAGGTGAATGTGCTCTATTTATATTGTTAGGGGCGGGCCAGAAGCTCACGGGGAGTGCATCATCAAGCCCCCGTTTAAATCCGGATCACAGCAATGGTGAGAAACTGTTTAACAGTCTTACTCCACAATTCCGTGTTTTAGCAACACATGTCTAACATGTAGAATGTGTTTAGACATTTTTAAGACTTTAAAGTATCAATGAGAGACATCAAAAATGTGCAATGACCTGTTTCCTGGAGAGTCCATCAACACATTTAATTGAATTATTCATGCTTTTTCGCAGTTCCAAAGCTTCTTCCACAGAGCAATAGGCTTTATCAAATTTAAGTGCAGCTTGTGGTCTGTGGCACATGAGCGCTGTGGCATTCTGCACCTCTTTCTGGCTAAGATGCTTCTGAACCTGTAAAAAGGAAAACAGGTGTACGTGTTTGTGCATATTACAAGATCTCACCAGATTTCGATAAGTGGACCTCCTGCTGCCAGGACTGCCTGTTTTTCAGCTCCTCTTTTGAGCACATTTTTATTATAAGAAGAGCCCGTTTAACGGCTTTCTTGGACACTCTCAGCCCATCCTGCCTCCTTCACCCAGTTAAAAAAGTGGGAAAGGTCCACTAATTTGTGCACCATTGTGGTGGCGCGATAATTGTGCTGTTCTTTCAGCTGTTTGATATAGCTGAAAAAAATAAGACAGACAAAATGGATCAGCCATCTTCAGTGTGAGTTGGATGAATGTGTGTGTTTTCTTAATTTCTAGAGTACAGACAGCAGAAATATTAATGTCAGAGTTTATCAATACTACTGTACTACTTTCATAATTTAGCCCCGGGACTGATTAAATACCAGGTTTTGGTACCCATTCCCAAAGTTTATTTAACCAGAAAAGTTTGATCTGAGATCAAAGGTTTCTTTCACAGAAGTGTCCTGGCAAAAATGGGCAGCAATACAGCCATTTTAACCCAAATAGAATAACTAGAATATATAATTAGCATTCATGAAATTTTTTTCATTATATTAATTATTTCAGCTGCACCTGTAAATAAATACCAATGCATTTGTCTCCTATTAGACAAAGAAGGCCAGCCTACTCTGCTATACGAGGTACAATGATATGGCGATGGTTTACTATCTGATATAATCCTTAGAGCACCATGATAAACAGCATCTGAAGTGAGGGTCAAACTGACACACTACATAAAAACAGCATTTAGTACATCCCATGGTGGCATTGTGCTAGGCACTGGATTTAAACTTAAAAGTGTAGTAGAGAGCAGCTGATGGAGCAGATTCCCTGCTGGAGAAGCAGAAGCAGTTGACTCTTCCACTCTCTGGTGTATGAACAGCTCTGGTGTCTCAGAAACAAATGTTCCTTTTACAAACCTGCTCCCCTTGCACACAGTGGCGGTTCTACACGGAGGCCCGTGCCTCTGTACACATGTCCCTGGCCATCCCTGTGCTGAAAAAAAAAAAACAATATGATTTTACACACGAGCGCCAAAAGCGGAACTAATGTGATGCAACGTTCTACACGGGTAAATTAGTGCAGCGCACCCAAACACTAAGGAACTTAATCATATTCAGGGATGCAAACATCGCGCTTTTCGGCTCCTCCCGTTTTTTTCACATCAGTTTGGGTGACTTGGGCCTGATTATAATTTCTCAAAGTCAACTGAAGCCATTCCATAGCTTAATTTTATGGACAGAAGACTATTTACATCATTAAATTAAAGTTCATGGAAACCTTGTTTTCCCTCCTCTGCGGCTGTCAATCATTCTCCATTCAGTATTCAAACAGTGCACACCTCGTCCAGTTACAGCAGGATGCACGGTAAAACTATCTCCAATATTATATACTCACACTATAATGCTTGATCTGGAGATAAAAAGGCTGTGGATTTGCATATGTGGCGAGTGGGGCGGGGCCGAGAGGCGTGGGAACGAGGAGTGAGGCCAGGTGTGGTGATTGGAGATGAGCTACACCTGAGCCCCACCGCCGGTATCGAGTCCCACGTAGGAGATGGAAGGATATAAAACTGGAGCGACGACCGTGAAGGACGAGAGAGGACCAGGCCTGGGACATTATTTTATGTTTGCTTTTTATTTTATTTTATTTGCTGTTTTGTATGTATTTTGAATATTAAAATTATGTTTTGATTGTGCGCCGGTTCCCGCCTCCTCCTTCGCGATGTATATGGAGTTTCAATATCGTTACAGCATAAAATGACTTTTTTAATGTATTTGTATTTTATGTTTGTTGCTGTTTTTAAACGACTCGCTTGTGTCTGTTAGATCACACACACATCACAAGGACTATGAATCAGCATCAAACACACAATAACTGGAATTTAAAACTGTGAAGAAACTTAATTTTAAAAAAAATGTTGGACCGATATACATACACTAGGATTTGTGCGCTCGACAGTTCTTCGCTTTGTGTCGTGAAGTTTTAAAATCACTTTGTGAGCTCTGTTTTAAAGCGTTTCATATTATCATGGTTTTGCGCACCGAAAGATTATAATAAGTTTATTATATTTTTAGCCTGCACAATACATTTAAAATAAGCATGATTTAATTGTATATAATTTCTGTGTAGTGTAAAGGATTTTAAATATATATACACTTCTGAATTCTTGACATTCATATATATAAATATTACATTGTGAAATGTATGATTGCCTGATTGAATTTTATAAGAGTACTAATAGTAATTTGTTTTTATTAACATGTTTAGATTGTGTAAAACTACTGTGTAGATTTTTTCAAGAATAACTTTTTGTATTTATTTGCATTACATTTAAATAAAATATGTTGCCATTTTTAATGTGCCCCTCTGGTTAAACACTGGCCCCTCATTGGTCCCCCAGTCAAATTTGTCAAGAGCCGCCACTGGTAGCACACTCTTGAGCAGGTGGGGCAGATTTTAAAAAGCTCAAGCAGGCACTCCTCATATATCAAGTATTTCACCATGTCCTCGATTGACAAAGGAAACAAACCAGTGTTCATTCAAATTAAGGGGGGGCTGGGGGCGTCCGAACCCCCCATAAGCATCAAGGGACCCCCCCATAAGGCCCAAAAAAATGACTTAGTAATTCTTTTTAAAACGCCATGAGCGTGCCAAGCCTTGAGCATCTTATTCGCGCTGAGCATTGGGCGTTTTTTTTCTCGCGCCGAGACGAGAGATGAAGAATGTTCAACTTTGGATAAAACACTGCGCTCATCACTGTCACTTTCTAGTCAGCTGACCAATCAGAGTGCAGGAGGGGCGGAGCAAATTACACACGAGCAACTGTCACAACTGTTATTTGTTACATCGACGTGTCAACAAGCGCAACAACGAGAACAATGGAATATAAATTAATATTGCTGGTTTCTGAGCAACCAGATCATTTAAGTCAGAAAAGAAAAATATTTACCAAATCAGATTCAAGTAACAGTTTAGCGGTTATTCTGTATCATAGGAACCAAAGCGTCTCAACCACTGATCTGTAATATAGATGTCATATATAGATCAGTGGTCTCAACTGAAACAAACACAGCCCACAAAAGCTCTCTCAAGCGCTCACAGCTGGCCGTTTTCAGCAGAGCGACTGGTGTTTTCAGCTTCCTAAAAACACTTTGGTGGACACAGGGCCTGACTGCTCAAAAACAGTGTTAATTTAAGGACGTTATTACTGATGAACTTGTTCATCAGGTGAAGGCTTTTTCTGTCAACGATGACAAAGCAGGGTTTGTGAGAGACACACATGCATTATTACGCCGAAGACAAACATGCAGATCAAGTTTTTGTTATGAATTGTATCCTATTTTCCGTTATTATGTATAGCCTAATACAATTAGTGTAGTATTTAAGGTAAAATGGAGAAAAGGGTTTTAAATTCAATGCAAAGAGGCATTTATTTAAGAGGCAAAATTTAACCCAAGAAAAGCACAGAAGGCTTATTCATGTGAATTGATAGAGAATCAAGAGATCGAAATTGATTAATGGTCATCAACATCGTAATCGTATCAAATTCTTTATATTTTTCCCCTCTTGTAGAAACACTATTGTGACAAAACATATATTTAATGTAGTCTCTCATTCACCACTATAGAAGTTTACCCAACTATGTCAACTTCCGCTAGAAAATATGAAAGGGTTATGTAACTACATGATAAATTAGTTTTTTAATGAAATAAAATTCATACATGTGCACTGTTCAAAGTATATAGCTTTTTATTTTACATATTAAATTATATAAACCACCACATTAAATCAGCTTTACCTGAGGTTTACGAGCTGGTTTATCTTTATGAGGAAGTTCTGCTCCATATGGTCAACAGGTCCTCTCCTGACAAACACTGGACATCTGATTCTCTTGACATGCTAATTTCTTCTACACACACACACACACACACACACACACACACACACACACATCACGGGAGAACTGTTGTCCCGTGTCAAACTTTTAAACTGGAACATAAAACCTGACCTGGACAACAGAACATATTACTCCATCAATACAATTATTAAAGTAACGTTATAGCACTACACAAAACCGTAAAGCACAGTTCAAAACAGCTGAATGGTGGCAGAACAGGCATTTTACTCACTACTCCAGTGTTTTATACAATTAAATGTTATTATAAACGACATACATTAATCTTTCATTAATATCAGTTGTTAAACAATTTATCTTTCGCTATGTAACGTTAATGGCAGACTCTCTACAAATCAGCAGATACAGTAACGATATACAAAAACTCACCAATTCACCAAATTGTTAGTTTAGGATGCAGCTCAGATAAGTATAATGTTAGATATGTCTTCTTTTTTAGCGTCTTTAAATGAACTTAAGTTACACAACGTTAATAGTCGATTTCTCATCTTCCTCTCCTCTTTGACCGTTACTGTTTAAATTATGCACGCTACTGTTGCACGTGCACTACACTCGGATTTCTTAAAGGGGAAGCGTCACGACAATACAATTATAGATGTTTGAGTTTCTGTGAACTCATACTCACATGTAATACATTTTAACTTATTTAGACATTATGAAATATCATATTTATTATATTTGCCTTATTCTATTATGACTTTCAGTTTTTTTAATTTGTATATATTCATGTAGGCTGCATTTTTATGGGTTACAAGTACACACACACACAATGTTACTCTAAAAAAGTAAAGTTATTAATTAACTGTAATTAACAGAATCAAATAAGATTCTACAGAAAAAAGTGAATTCAATAAAAATAAAAAATGATAATGAATTAAATCAAATCAAATCAATAAAATATACTACATGAAAAAATAAAATAAATCCCATTAAATAAAAGGATTCTTCTATTATTAAACAAAATCCTACAGGACAAAGTGAAATTCCATTAAAATCAATCAGAATGTCCAATAGGATTCTAAGAGTCCAGTAAGATCCAAAAGGATAAACTGAAATTCCAATAGGATTTTTTGACAAGGTTAAACACATAAAAAAGGTGAATTATTTCTAATTTCTCAACTTCATAGTAAAATTACACAACAATCACTTCAGCATCAATTAAGATGTTGTTGAGATTATTCCTATTATATTGGATTAACAAAGATCTACAACAAAATCTTAACTTACTGGTCAGTAATGTTGTGAACTGATTGAGACATGCTGGGGAGGTCGAGGGAGTCATCAGGATGTGCCATGTTGAAACGGTTTACAGATTCCTCCAAGACTGAGCTCTTTGGGGGTCTATCAGATGATACTGCTTTCCTCTTACGTGGAGTTGAAGAGCGGAGCAGAAGAAGCTTGTGGTGTTGTGCTCACTGTAGCTTGAGAACCTGGAAAATATGAGGGTAGTAATAAGAGTTATGTGGAGTGTTTATGTGTGTAAGAGAGGTGGAGCTATGTAAACAGAACAGATTTTTTTGTTCATTACACACAATCACTGTTGTGCCGTTTTGCCAACTTGGATTCGTCTGTGCATTTCTGGGAGATGGCCTTCTTAATTACGTTTGCTTCAACATTGAATTGATTTTTGATGTAGCCTGTAAGAGAAATAAATGAACTGAATGCAAGTTTAGAAAACATTACAATCACAGAGGAATGGTTTTAGCCATCTATTTTCACAACAGAACTACTCAACAGACTGAGCCTAAACTTGTTTTCCTGATTTCTATTACTGTTGATCTATAATCAATGTTTAATCATTTATGTATTCAATATATCTTCTATATTATAATTCCTGTACATGCCGTAGTTAGTCATGGATTTAGCCACTATTGTACTGAGGTGAGTAGTTTGCAATGCATCCCTGATACCAGAAGAAAAAAAAATAGAGAGCAACAACATGCAGCGGTTAAAAAAAAAAACCTTTTTTTCCAGGGGCGGGGCAACATTAAGATTTGAAAGGATACTATAGCTAAGTTATTGTTTTATTTATCAAACTGATTTCCTTTTTCACATATATACGGTTGACCTGAAGAATGAAAGCTGTATCATACACTTGAAAAATTATGAGATATATCACTGCTTATCAACACTAGGGGTGTTACAAAACACAAGATGAGACAAAATATAGATAACTGGTCCCTAGAACAAGAAAATATTTTAATAAAAACATTTTTTATATCTTTAAGTGACAGAACCATTCAGCAACTGAGACCAAGTATATTGCTCTAAAAGTAGATCTTAATTCCTGAGAATGATTATATAAATTTACTTGAATCCTGCTGTTATCAATATCTTAAAATATGGCTATCCTGCCAACACTTAATTTTCAGAAAATGATTACTAATGATGTCAGACACTTTTTCAGAATCAAGTTGAGGTTAGGCTGCTTTGTTTTTGAATGCATTGGAGCATCTTCCTGCGAGAACACCTCCTCCAAACACTGCCATCGAGAGGTCTTTTGGGGCTTTTCTGTGATCAGTCCATTTCACGTGGGCAAACTGTTCAGCAGTGATTGACGTGTTGGGGCCAGCTCTTACCTGAAAACATTGAAACGATTACAGAATTCTAAGGTGAACTCAGTAATATTTTGTTGAATATTAATTTTAATTCAGTGATCTCGTCATTGCAATGCGTTTTCTCTCACAAAATGCTTTCACCACAACTAACAGCAAACACAATTTCAACATGAATACAGTAAGAGCTTCGCTGAGCAGCATAACAGCGTCATTGATTATAACAGCAGTTTGGGCAAGTGTGCAGATATACTCGCGATGTGTGATTGACAGCTCCGAACAATATAAAGGGAGCTTCTTTAATAGCTCTCTGTAGTTTAATCACAATTTAAATAACAGATTTGTTTCATGCTACTAAGAGAAACAATGTGAAGTTGATGGTTTAGTCACTGGCTTTGATTCACTGATGCATAAACAGTATTAAACTATTTAGAAAGAAAGTCTGTGTGAACTTGAATGATTAGCTACACATCAAAAATCACTGATCACAGATCAGGCATTAATGAACACTGTTACTCACTGTTTGTGCCAGTGCTGTCGAATCCATATCATTAAAGGGTGGGTGAAATGCTCGTTTTCACTCAATATCCTGTTAAACTTGAGTACCTATAGAGTAGTACTGCATCCTTTATAACTCCATAAAGTCTTTAGTTTTATTATATTTATAAGAGAAAGATAGTCTGTACCGATTTTTCCCGGAAAAACACGAGCGGCTGGAGGCGTGACGTGTGGGCGGAGCTAAAGAATCACGAGCGCCAGTAGGCTTTTGCGTTGAGAGCATGTGGAAGCTGTGACACAGATCCAGAGGCTGAAATTTAACAAGAGCAGCAGCAGCAACAATGTCTCTATGTGGTATGTACTGAAACTGTATATATTTGCTTAGCGGTTTTGGAAAATGACTAAGTTCCACTTTGTCATCTTTTTTTTCTTTTTAAACTGTAAATGTTGAAAGTGCAGTTTGATAACAACATCGCACGTTGTTTACTTGATGTGCTTACGCGCCGATAGCTAAGTTAACAACACAGAGATATTTGAAGCAGTTTTACTCACCGCCTGCGGTTCCAACATACAATCGTGACCCTTTTTCGTTGCGACTGCATTATCCTTAAGAAATAAACGATACGCAAATCCCTCGTCAAACTGGGCCTTGTTTGTAAAACAAGCATCTTCGAAATGCAGGGAACAAACAAAAACACTTGCACAACTCCGTTGATGCTCTGTAAAAATAAACTCCATCCACTGGTCCCTTGATGCTGTTTTTTCTTTGGTAATCTGTGCAGGGTTGTCTTGCCCTGGCAACCAAAAACACACTTCTTTTGTGACATTTGTCGACGCTCTGGCTCTGATCAGTGAAGTCTGTTGTGCTCTCTCTGCTCTGCTATACGGGAGCGCGCTCTTCCGGCAGAAGTGCCTCAGGACACATATAAGGAAATTCCACTCCATCTAACTTCACACAGAGCCATACTCGAAAAAAACTTTCCCAAACTTGTGACAAACCGGAAGGAGTATTTTTGGAACAGAAATACTCCTTTAAACGTACAACTTAATTTTTGAAACTTTGTCCATGTTTAGCATGGGAATCCAACTCTTTAACAGTGTAAAAAACTCAGTATGCATGAAAGAGCATTTCACCCCCCCCTTTAAAGTCTGTTTGAAACGCCTGTGCTGACATTGTGACTGGATTATATGTATATAATATTAAATATTTGGGCGGGCAAAGCAGAGAAAGGGGAGGTTAACTTTCCCCGCATGACATCATAAGGGGAAGATTCCAGATCGGCCACCTGAGCTCTCGTTTTCTCAAAGGCAGAGCAGGACACCCAGAGCTTGGTTTACACCTATCGAGATGTCTAGCCACTGGGGGAGCACAGAGGGAACTCATGTTATTAACACATGTGGAATTATCTATGGAATTATATACATAACATAAAAGTGTGAAACAACTGAAAATCTGTCATATTGCAGGTTCTTCAAAGTAGCCACCTTTTATTTTGATTACTGCTTTGTACACTCTTGGCGTTCTCTTGATGAGCTTCAAGAGCTAGTGACCTGAAATGGTCTTCAACAGTCTTGAAGGAGTTCCCCGAGAGATGTTTAGCACTTGTTGGCCCTTTTACCTTCTGTCTGCGGTCCAGCTCACCCCTAAACCATCTCGATTGGGTTCAGGTCCGGTGACTGTGGAGGCCAGGTCATCATCACTCTCCTTCTTGGTCAAATAGCCCTTGATGCCTTCAGTGTGACTCTACAATTTTCATAGTCATGGAAATAAAGAAAAATCTTTGAATGAGAAGGTGTCCAAACTTTTGGTCTGTACTGTATATAGAGGTAATTAAATACAAGTTCACACAAACTCTTCTTTTTCTGCTGCGGCTGTCTGTTAACCTCCATTCAGCAATCAAGCTGCATGTTGCGTATGGTTATCTTATACAGTACAGTTTGTCAATCTTAAATGGTAATTGTGCATTAACAGCGCTGTGTTCTAGGTGGGTATTTGAGCCTGTAAGTCACAACTCACGACTTTTCCAGTCAAGTAGGGGTGTGGCAATATTGACAAAAATCTATATCTCTATATTGTTTTTCAATATCGATATTCAGATGATATCAGAGGATTTTGCAATCCTTTAAATAAATGTGCAAATTGGCGAAGAAGGTCCAGTTGGTCTTTTGACTTGCTGCATTTGACCTATTATTGTATAGAATTACTAGATATGAGACATTATTGATTTAAACATCAACCAAGTTTCTGTACTAAATATTTATTTTAATACAAGAACAGTGCTTTTTCAGTACAATTTACAGTGCAGACCAAAAGTTTGGAAACATTACTATTTTTAATGTTTTTGAAAGAAGTTTCTTCTGCTCATCAAGCCTGCATTTATTTGATGAAAAATACAGAAAATAAATGTAATATTGTGATATATTATTACAATTTAAAATATTTGTTTTTAAATTTATTATACTTTAAATTATCAGTTATTTCTGTGATGCAAAGCTGAATGTTTCGGATCATTATCACATGATCCTTTAGAAATCATTCTAATATGATGATTCATTATCAAAGTTGGAAACAGTTCTGCTTAATATTTTTTCAGAACATATGATACTTTTTTAGGATACTTTGATAATTAAAAAAAAAAGAAGCTATGTTTTTAAATATAAATATTTTATTCAGCAAGGATGTGTTAAATTGATAAAAAGTGATATTAAAGAAAATATTTATCTTTTATTAATCAAATATATTAGACAGCAGAACTGTTTCCAACACTCATAATAAATCAGAATATTAGAATGATTTCTAAATGATCATGTGATCGACTGATGTTACATGTGACACTGAAGCTGGAGGAATGATGCTGAAAATACAGCTTTGCTTCACAGGAATAAATATTTTTTTTAAAGTATATTCAAATAGAAAACTATTATTTTAAGTTGTAATAATATTTCACAATATTACTCTTTTTTTTCTGTATTTTTGATCAAATAAATGCAGGCTTGATGAACAGAAGAAACTTCTTTCAAAAACATTAAAAATAGTAATGTCTCTAAACTTTTGGTCTGTACTGTATGTATGTAATAATTTATCTTTGTGCTTTGCAAACAGTACTCTATTAGTAATAGACTAACAACAATGTGACTACCTCTTTAAAAAAAAAGTTGTGTTTTGTCAAATGTAAACATTAGAACACAACACAATATAACATCTTTGCACATTATATTAATATAAAAGATGAGGATAAAAAAAGACAAAAGGAACAAAATAACACAGACACTGCTCAGCAGTACGCCTCCGAGGTTCTGCTGGACCACAGATCGGAGGTCGTGCCATAATAGGTGACCTTCTGCAATTTACGGGACAGCGTTTGTCGACAAGACTTGAACAGTTTTGGTAGAGCTGTTTCACTGAAATATCTCATTGGAGGCAGATTATATCTGGGATCTAAAGTCTGTAACATTTGTAATAATTTTTTTTTTTTTTTTTGTGAATGTTTCTGCCAAGGTCTGTTGTGTGTGTTCTTTTTTTGTACCGTGTTTGTAGCAGCAGTGCTGTTTTGTTCAGCACGAAGCCTTTCGTACTCTTCAGACTGTGTTTTGTGCGTTGTACGGAGATGATGGAAGAGGTTGGTTGTGGCGCTCTGCATGTGACAAATTCTACAGATGGGCGACTTTTGTCAAAACCAAACCATCTCCAGGCTAAAGAAGCTGACCCACATCTCGCTGTTAGCTCTTCTGGCACTGGTTTTGAGGAGTATTTTCGCTTTCTTTGCTCATTTTTTGTTGTTGCGCTCGAAGCTAGAAAACAAGTGACTGATGGGTAACATACGCACGGCGCACTGTAAGGGGCACTGAGGCATTATGGGCAGTTCACCGTATTAATAAAAAAAAAATTGTTTGTACTAAAAAAAAGTTAAAAGAACCCTGTTGGTGTTCGGAAGCTATTCCGGTGGATCTTGATGAAATTTGTTTCATGAGTGGGAATCCGTTTAGATTGTCCATCCCTTGTGCTGCTGATTTTAAATAGTCAGCGACTTGGCTTTCCACAGAAGCAGAGGTGTCCTCCTCATCCTCAAAGGAAAATAATTCGGTGCTGAGGCTGCGTGTTGGTGCGTTGGTGTGTTGGTACCTGTTGGCTGGTCTTCTTGTGCACTTTTCCGGCACTCTGCCAGCAGACATGCCTTGGCTTTGTCCTTCCTTTCCTGTGTCCGCAGCCAACATAGTTTAAATCTGGGCAGTGTCACCGCAGCCAAGATGGCAGTCTCACTTTCCAACACCTCAGCAAATCTATTTCTTATCGCCTGAAATGAGAGAGACACACACACATATTACATTAATGCATTTGGCAGACACTTTTATCCAAAGTGACTTACATTCAAGGTACACATTTTCATTCCTCTCAGTTCTTGCTTTCCCTGGGAATCGAAAACACACACACACACACACACACACACACACACACAGAGAGACAGACACACAGACATCTAAGAGATATACATTTCATTTTACTTTGATTTCATAATACATATTTCATGTATGAGAGTATGAATTCAATGTATTTTCCTTGACAACAGCCTCTGGAAGGTCACCAAGGGTTTGGAGGCCAGTCTTCAAGTCCAGGGTCTTGGAGATCAATGCCTCCAGTGTTGGTAGAAGGGTGCCATGGAAGCAGTTGTCTTCGCCCTGAAGAATGTCAAGGGATATCATCACTGTGCAGTATTCCCTGAGGAACAGTTACTCCCAATCTGTGATGGCCTTCAACCCAAAATTGTAGGAAATGGTGTTCAGCTCGGCGATTGGGAATTCACAGACACGAGCAACAGCATCATGAAAGGAGTACCATCTGGTCGTACATGGGACAGGGAGCTTCCTTTCAGGGACTTCATCCACGATCTCTGCAGCCACTGTGAAACGGCTGGCCTTGTTCCACAAAGCTGTGCATTTGGAGGTGGCACTTCTGTACACAGCTTTTATGTCTGTCCTTGAAAGTAGCCACTTGTTCACATCAGAGCATGAAATAAGGTTTGCTGTGTGCGATGCACATCTGTGGTGTGGTGTGTCACAACATCCTCTTCCACACCCTCTTCCACATTCATGTTTTGTAAGACATCATGAAGGTCGACAAAAATCACATCATCATCATCATCATCATCATCTCCCTGAATGGGCTGGTAAACTTTAAAGGCTTTCACAAAATTCGAACCATTGTCTGTGACAGTAGCTGTGATTTTGTTAGAAATACTAAAGGATGAGTGGATATTGTCCAGTTCAGTAGCAATGCTTTATTCATTAGGTAAATAGGCTTTTGTTTTCATTATGAAAAACATTTATTTCATAATGATATTTCCCCTCATTTTAAAATCTTATTATCCAATGAAGGGATTCATTTTTGTGATTTTTTATTTAAATTTTTTTTAATAAAAGATCAAGGAGGAGCACGCAAACTTCCTGAAGGAGAACTCGGTTCAGTGTTGCTGTCCATGAGACACGGCTCTCAGCGTGCGAGTAGCATAATAAGTCGAGCTTTCCACCATCTTGTATTTTAGTGCTTTAAACTCTTTTGAATGTTTAAATTAGCAAGGTTTAAAAAACATGTGAAGCTTTCGTGATGGCACGCAGCAGTGGCCTGTTAACTGTCCCGAGCGTCTTTAGGGGCCATTCACATATTGCGTCTTTTGCACGCTCAAGTTCGTTATTTCCAATGCAGGCACACACTGTGCGCGCTCATAATGGAAGCGACGCGCACCGCATCGAGTTAAAACAAATCTCAACTTTTCAGAATGCCACAAGCACACCGCAGGTCATGTGACAAAAACAGACCAATCAGCTTCATCCTTTCCCGTAACAAGATGAAGGAACAGCTGATCATAGCTGTATATGGATTGACATTTTGAAATAAATTTAGTAGCAGAGCTACTGCAAGCGATTTTTACAGCTGCAAATCCATTTATCCCTTGCTAAAATTTCTGCGTCTTCATGGAGAAAGCAGGTAATGGTTGCTTAGCAAAGGCAGACGCCTCAGGAGCGCAACTGCCCGAGCGCTTTGGAAAGAAGCAGAAAGTGGCGCGCCTAGCGTTATCCACACGATTTAAGGCGCGATATGTGAACGGCCCCTTAGGCTGTCCTCAGCAGGGCCGTAGCTGGGGTTAGTGGGGCCCCGGTGCAGGTTGTACCAGTGTTCCCTGTTTGAAATTGTTTCATTTGTATATTTGTTGTATTTTCACAATGTTTTCGTTTTTGTCCAGGTACAGCAACCAAATAACTAAATTTAAAAAAAGCACTGCATAGTCTTCATTGCAGGGTTCCCACGCATCTGGAAAGTACTTGAAAGTACTTGAATTTCAGACATATGGATTCAAGGCCTGGAAAGTACTTGAAAACCAACATAGGTCCTTGAAAGTGCTTGAATTATTTATATGAAATCAGTTTTGTTTGTGCTGCTATTTTTTAAATTGTCCGATATGTGCTTCTGTCAAAAACAGAACTAAACACGGGAGGTCTGTTTGATTTCTGATGCGATCGCGCACATAACCTAGACCGCAAAGTTGATTCTGTGCTTGCTTGATCTAATTTTTAGTTTTTTTTTAAATGTTGTAAATTTAAGTAGCAAATAAGAATAGCTAAAAAAAATCTTCTTTGTGATTTTCTTTTGTTTTGTTTATGATAATTAAAGCAATGGTTTTTAAGTAATGAAATAATATGTAAATGTATGATATTTGGGGATATTCAGCGCCCCCGCTGTAGTGACTAAAGGCGCCATGATTAACATGATAATTAATAGACTGATGACTTTTCCATTTGTTGACATTATATGGTTAGATTCAGATGCTAAAACCATATTATGTTGGGTGTTCTTGGAGATGATCACCATGTTTAGAATGAAACCATCATTAAAAACATGATATTAATGTGTACACGCCGCCTGCTTCAAATGGATGATTATATATCTATAGTGCGTGGGCGTGGTCGCATTAGAGTTAGTGAAGGGAGACGTGAAAGACTGGAGATCGCGTTGGTTTCATATGGATTACTTTATTACTTAATATTTGTTGTCGATAAGACTTGCTTAGTTTAAAAATAGACATGTCAAGATTTCTATAGAAATATCTCTCATATCTCTTTGTGGAGTATTTGTTGAGTTTCAGTTCATTTTAATGACGCATTTCTAAATGAAGATCATGCAAGACCAAGGCTGCAGACAGCGCACTCTGTTCTCTTTATTTTATAAATGCACAAAGTTTTCTTATTATGTGTGTATATAAATAAAAGTAGACCCTTTACAGATTCGATTGATGTATTGCTCTTACCTGTATGATCAAAACTGGATGTGCAATTTAAGTTATTTTCGGCGATATGCCACAGAACGCTTATATGCATAGACTGAACAAAAATAATTTTTATTTTTTAGAATGTGCAGAAAATAGTAGAAACTCTGCTAAAGTGATTGTTTTGAACAAGTATTAATTTAAACATTATAAAAAATAAAAAAATAAAAAGCTTAAAGGGTTAGTTCACCCAAAAATGAAAATTATTTGGGACTTTTACATTTAGCTGATGCTTTTATCCAAAGCTATATTTACAATTGCTATATATCTCAGAGGTCGCACGCCTCTGGAGCTACTAGGGGTTAAGTGTCTTGCTCAGGGACACATTGGTGTCTCACGGTGTATTCGAACCCGGGTCTCTCATACCAAAGGCATGTGTCTTATCCACTGAAACCACCTGATTCTTTGCCATCTGATATGTATTCCACTGACTTATGTGATCGCTTTTTGACTTTTTTTACATTTAAGGTTGAAAATGTACATCGGCAATTACTTACTGGTACTCTTCACAATGACTCCTGTCAGTCTATCACTCACACACCTCCCCACTGTGTCTTCTCTAACTTTACACTACCAACTACTTCAGAGATAGTGGGTCTGATAGATAAATCTAAATCTTCGACTTGTCAATTAGACCCTCTACCAACTCCTTTAGTTAAAGCTTGTTTACCAGCCCTTTTGACATTGATAACTAAAATCGTTCATGCTTCACTTGGTTCTGGTTTTGTATCTCCATCTCTTAAATCTGCTATTATTACACCCATACTTAAGAAACCAGGGGGCGATCCATTTGATTTTGAAAATTTTCGTCCAATTTCAAATTTACCATTCATCTCTAAGGTAGTTGAAAAGTGTATTGCAATTCAAATTCATGAACATCTGTCCAATAATAACTTGTATGAACAATTCCAATCTGGTTTTCGTCCCCACCACAGCACTGAGACTGCTCTTGTCAGAATAACCAATGATCTACTGTTGGCTGTTGACTCTGGGCTTTTAACTATACTTGTCCTCCTTGACTTGAGCGCTGCCTTTGATACTGTCTCACATAACGTACTTCTTGACAGATGAGTCTCCATTGGTATTACTGGCACTGCTCTGTCTTGGTTTAGTTCATATCTATCTGGACGCAGTCAGCGTATTCAACTAAAAGGTTTTAGTTCAAGAATATCTACAGTCACCACTGGTGTTCCTCAAGGTTCTGTTTTGGGCCCGCTTCTCTTCATTATATATATGCTCCCTCTTGGTAATATTTTAAGGAAATATGGTATTAATTTTCACTGTTATGCGGATGACACCCAACTTTACCTGTCTGCCAAACCTACCGGTTCTTTTCCTCCGCCATCCTTGTCAAGCTGTTTAGCTGAAATTAAAGACTGGCTTTCAGCGAACTTCTTGAAATTAAATGGCAATAAAACTGAGGCTCTGCTTGTTGGCACTAGATCTGTTGTGTCTAAATCGAATTGTTTCTCTTTACACATATACTGCTATCTGCAATCATAGCAGATATGCAGATAATACTGCAATCTGTCCTTCCTCTCAGGTTAAAAGTTTGGGTGTCATCATGGATAGCACACTATCTTTTAAAGCTCAGATTAATAATATCACACGGATTGCATACTTCCATTTGCGCAATATTAATCGTCTACGTCCATTTCTTTCAAATAATAATACTGCAGTTCTCATTCACGCACTAGTCACCTCACGTATAGACTACTGCAATTGTTCAAAAGGCTTCTTCCTGTGACCAATGGACATATGCAACGTCACCATCATGTGTATAACGTGTGATGAGGAAGTTGAGCAGGTGCGCTGAGCAGACATGCAGAACGCGAACTCTTTCCAAGAGCAATCCATTTTAATCTCTCATTCGTCTGCAATATATCAAACTTACTGATGCAATATAGTTGTGCGTGCATATAAAGTAAGTGTATTTTATTGTTCTTTATTTAAATCAGCCGATTGTTTGATCCCGCGAGTGAGATTCATCTAGCGCTACTGAGCCATGTGTATATGTGTTTATAACAATATATATATAGTTGATTTGTCACCATTAAGCTTGCTTTCATGTTCATTATATCTGATGCAAGTTATGTCAAGTATTTACTGTGAGATATGTTAATGGTTTATCGAGTTATTTCGAGACTAATGTCTTGCCGTTTACAATACACTAAATGTGTGCCTCACTCACGTCTAGTGCAGTAATAGCGTCAGCTTGTGGGCTGTCATAGAACGACTGCTCTAGTTAAATGCACAGGCATTTTCCACTGCTTTTAATTTGTGATTCAATTTTATATTTAAAAGGATTGCTATTGCGTAATTGTTTGTAAATGTTATTTTAATAATTATTCATGTATATTTATTTTATATTCTGTTCCAGAACCACAACTTTACCATCAGTAAACTGCTTAATGAGATTCAAAGTCTGGGGTGATTTCTTCAAGTTAGAAGATATTTAAACAGTTCTGACCGACTGTCTGCAGGGGTTCGAATCCACCTGAATCAGTTTAACAATTTGAAACCTCAATTACAAGTGGTCCTTCGAGCCGGAGCTCGAATTACTGCGGAGAATGACATCCCAGACAGGGCCTCCAGTGGTCCGCCCCAGACGACATGTAAAGCCACCTGCATATCTAGCAGACTTCCAAGTACAAAGGCCTGGATCTGAGAGGAGATCCCAGCAATCTGCATGTTCCAGCGATGATGAAGCTAAGGCTGTCGATCCCCCGCTGTCTCCAGAGTGTGAGTCCGGTGTCTCTACACCTATAAGTCAGCGTCCACCCCTCAGTGATCTGGTGCTACTGGATGAATGGCAAGATATAAGAGGAGACTTGCAGAGAGAGAAGGAAGGACTGCATCCTCAGGCTCGACAGTCTGCCTGGGAGGACCTGCAGAAGGAGAATGATGATCTTCGCAGCTGCATTCGACAACTGCCAGAGATTTTAAGTGCATTGCAAGGTCTTAAAGCAGAGAATGCCTTCATGAAACGAGAAATACAGCAGTTAGCCACTACTGTGGCCAACCCACACAAATTAATGTCTCCCATACCACCTCCTCAATTCCATGAGCCAGAAACATGTCATAGCCAGCCAGTACCCATCACAAAAAGCAGAGACTTCCACGAGAACCCCTCTGCCCAGATCAGGCAGCTAACAGATCAGGTGAGGGACTGTGACATTTCATCCATACCTGATGATCAGCCTGAAGCTATGCCAAGGTATCGTACCCCTGCTCAGAGAGTGAATACTCCTCCTCATGCTCAGGCTTATCCATATGCTGAACCTATCCAGGCTGATAAGAAGGTCTTAAGAGACCCCTATTATTCATCCTTGGATGTCAAAGAGTCCTATCCTGCACGACGCTCTGAGGACATTCCCAAATCTGCAGCACCATGCTTCCAGGAGAGAACATACAGAGGACCGAAGCCTTCTATACCCTCATTCACAACACCAGATCCAAGAGAGTTTTCAAGATTGCGCATGGCATTAGAGAACCTCCTCCCTGCCGACGCCACCGAACGCTTCAAGTATCAGATACTTACAGATCATTTACAATTAGAGGAGGCACTACTAGTGGCAGATTCCTATTGCAATTCAACACACCCTTATACAGACACTATGCAAGCTCTCATTAAGATGTATGGACAACCACACAAACTGGTCCTGCAGAACATTGCTGAAGTAATGGATGGCCCAAACATCAGAACAGGAGACGTGAAAGCTTTTAAGCTGTTTGCCCTTCGTGTGCGTTCTCTAGTGAGCATGCTGGAACAACTGGGATCAGAAGGAACGGTTGAGTTGGACTGTGGTTCACATGTGTCACGACTTCAAAGTAAACTACCTCATGAGCTGAGAACTAGCTTCAAAAGATACATCCACCCACTGAGGGTAGCCATACCAACTCTCCTTGATTTTTCTAACTGGTTGGAGTACGAGCTCCAAGTACAAGATGATGGCTCCAGGATTACAGGTCTTCCACCAGAACCCATCATTAAGAAAAGGCAGGACCGCCGTGACCCAAGAGCTTCAAGGAAACCAACCTCCATTTTGCTGGGCACGGAGAAATCCATGACTGGGGGTGAATTCCAATTACCGACTCCAGATGTAAAGATTAAATCTGCCAGATTCAAAGGAAGACTGCATGCATATTGTCCTTACTGTGACAATAACAATCATTTCTTGAATGGGTGTGACAATTTCAAGGAGCTCACAAAGGAACAGAAGGAATCTTGGATCCGTAAAAACAATCGATGCTGGTGCTGTGGACGGAGTCATCACGCTTCAAAATGCAACCTGAAATCCCCCTGTAAGACATGCCATAGGAAACACCTCCTTATCCTGCATGATGTAAATGAATGGATTGTTGCTAACGAATCTGAAATGGACACTAAAGAGAACTCCTGTCTGGTTAACACCACCAAAGATGTCTTGTATGTGGATCGCCCAGTTTACAGCCGCAAGGTTCTCTTAAAGGTGAGCAAAGTTATCATTACCAATGGGGACAAATCTATTGAGGCATATGCCGTGTTAGACGATGGGTCAGAGAAGACCATACTGCTCCACACAGCAGCACAGCAGTTAAATTTGAAAGGGCAGCCTGAAGACCTAATACTGCGGACGGTGAGACAGGACCAACAGGTTCTTCACGGGGCGGCAGTCTCATTTACTGTATCTCCTGTCACTAACCGACACAAGAAATTCCACATTCAAGGTGCCTTTACGGCCGAAAGGCTTGGTCTAGCTGAGCAAACTCACAATGTTACATCCCTCCAGAAGAAGTACAAACACTTAGTTGGACTGCCTTTGCAACAAATAGATCGAGTACAGCCTGTACTACTAATTGGCTCCGATTGTCCACACCTTGTCACCCCAATTGAGCCTGTTCACCTAGGCCCTCCAGGTGGACCTGCTGCAGTTCGAACTAGGCTAGGCTGGACTCTACAAGGCCCTACACACGAGATCAGACAAAGACTCAACACTCACCAATGCCTCTTTACTGCCATCTCCCCCAATGCTGATCTGTTTGCCCAAGTGGAAAAGCTATGGCAGATGGATGTAATTCCGTACAGCAGTGAGAAAGTAGTGACGAGGTCAAAACTTAATCAAGAGGCCATCAGACTCTTGCAAGAGAAAACAGTGAGAGTTAATGTGGATGGTGTCATGCGTTATGCTACCCCACTCCTTCGCATACAACACATGCCCACTCTGCACATGCCAAAAGAAGCTGTTGTGCCGCAGTTAAGAAGCATTGAGCGGAAGTTGATGAAAAACCCTGATCAGGCCTGTGCTTATAAAACTGAGATTGAGAGACTCAAGAATGCTAGCTATGTAGAGAAACTGCAACCATGCGAGGCTGAGAGATCACGAGAATCATGGTACATCCCTCACCATATGGTCACTCACAACGGCAAGAATAGAGTTGTTTACAACTGCTCATTTCAATATGAGGGCCAGAATTTGAACAAGCTGCTTCTTCCAGGTCCCACCTTAAGTCCCAGCCTGTTAGCAGTGCTACTACGTTTTCGTGAGCATTCCACAGCCTTAAGCAGTGATATCCGGGGGATGTTTCATCAGGTGAGGCTGCTCCCTGATGACAAACCTTTACTACGGTTCCTGTGGAGAGACATGACCTTAGAACAAGCACCAGATGTGTACCAGTGGCAAGTGCTTCCCTTTGGGACTACTTGTAGTCCCTGTTGTGCCACGTTCGCCCTGCAAAAGCATGTGCTGGACCACACTCAACCAGGAGATGAGGTGAGAGAAGTCATAGAAAAGTCATTCTATGTTGACAATTGTCTCCACAGCCTCCCCTCCAAAGATGCCGCCAAAGATCTTGTCGATCGACTCTATGCCTTACTAAATGAAGGAGGTTTTGAATTGCGACAGTGGGCCAGTAATTGCCCGGCAGTGGTTTCTCACCTTCCCTCCGATACAAGATCGAACAGCTGTGAGCTCTGGCTTAGTCAGGGACTGCAAGATACCCATGAATCTACCCTTGGACTGCTCTGGCATTGTCAGTCAGACACTTTGCATTACAAGCACAGGATAGTGAACAGTACTAAAGTAACAATGCGCAGCATATATCGGGTCCTGGCCAGCCAATACGATCCCCTCGGCTATATTATTCCATACACCACTCGAGCGAAGATGCTGGTGCAGCGCCTATGGGATAAAAAGCGTGACTGGGATGACCCAGAACTGCCTGAAGATCTGCTCCGCTTATGAGGTTCATGGGAGAAAGAACTGAGAGATCTGAAAAAGATCTCACTACCAAGATGCTATTCCAGTCCAGACTTGGATCTGCCAACTAGCAGACGTGATATACACATATTCTGTGATGCATCGGAGCAGGCCTATGGATCCGTGGCCTATTTGCGGACAGAAAATGCCGAAGGCCAAGTTGAAGTTGCATTTCTAGCAGCCAGATCAAGGGTTGCCCCCCGAAAGCAGCAGTCTATACCTCGCCTCGAACTATGCGCAGTTCTGAGTGGTGCCCAGCTCTCCAATGTCCTTATCACAGAACTCACTATCCCCATTGGTTCCGTAACACTCTGGTCAGATTCTATGACAGTACTTACCTGGCTGTTGTCAAGTTCTTGTCGTTACAAGGTGTTCGTGGGAACTCGGGTGGCAGAAATACAAGAACTCACAGCATCTGCAACTTGGCGTTACATACGATCCGAAGATAATCCTGCGGACAGCATCACAAGAGGTAAACGCCTGTGTGACCTAGTAAAAGGAAGCCAGTGGAATCAAGGTCCTTCATTTCTCAAACTGCCACCAGCAAATTGGCCCAAGCTACCTTTCTCGCCTGTTGAAGAACAGAGTAGTGAGTTAAGGCAGTCTGTATTTTGTGGATCGACTACAGTTGTACCTTTGCCAAATCCACAGCAGTATGACACACTGACGGAGTTCATAAAGGCATGCAGTCAGCAGCTTCACGGGGCGGCAAGCATTACATGCGCTGACAAACTGAGAGAAGTAAAACAAACAGTGCTTCGTCAAATGCAGACCGAGTCCTTCCCTACCGAGATGGTCCAACTGAAGTCTGGGAAACCAGTATCTGGTACGAGCAGGTTGGCTTCTCTCTCTCCTGAGTTTGACCCCACCAGTGGTCTTATACGTGTAGGAGGACGCCTAAGACGCTGCAGTGAGGCAGAATTGGATTCTGTTCATCCCATCGTCCTTGCCCCTCAACATCCTGTGACCAAACTCATTATCAAGGATTATGATAAGAAGCTGCACCACCCTGGGCCAGAACGAGTGTTCGCAGAGTTAAGGAGGACTTACTGGGTATTGCGAGGCCGCGAAGCAGTACGCCGATACCAACATCAATGTGGAGAGTGTCGAAAATGGAAGGGACAGCCAGAAGTTCCTCGAATGGCTGATTTACCACTTGTAAGACAACAGCTCTTTAAGCCTGCCTTCTTCTCAACTGGCATGGACTGTTTCGAACCCTACATAATTAAGATTGGACGCCGAAATGAGAAGAGGTGGGGCATATTATTTAAGTGCCTTACAACCAGGGCTGTGCATATAGATCTGTTGATGAGCATAGATTCAGACTCCTTCTTAATGGCCCTGAGACGCTTCATCGCTCGACGTGGGAAGCCTAACGAGTTAAGTGATCAAGGCACTAACTTCAACGGTGGAGAAAGAGAGCTGAATGAGTCCTTTGCTGCTTTGCATGAGGAGCTACAAGTCCACCTTGTTTCCCAGCAAATCAAGTTTGTCTTCAATCCACAAGGAGCTCCCCACTTTGGTGGATGCTGGGAAAGGGAGATACGTTCAATTAAAGTTGCTCTGAAAGTGACCTTGGGTGCGCAGACTGTCACAGAAGAAGTTTTGAGAACAGTGTTAACCGAAATTGAGGGGATCCTCAACTCAAAACCTCTCGGCTACACATCATCTGACATCTCTGACATTGACCCAATCACCCCCAACTGCTTCATTATTGGACGCAGAGATGCCTTCTTGCCCCAAGTGGTGTACCAAGACTCTGGAGTGCTAAGTCGACGCCGCTGGAGACACAGCCAACTGTTGGCCGACCATTTCTGGAGGCATTTTACTAAATACTATCTGCCCAGTCTTCAAGTTCGACAGAAATAAAAGTCAGAAAAGAGAAATCTACAAATTGGTGATATAGTGATGATTGTAGACTCTCAGCTCCCTCGAGCTTTGTGGCCAGTGGGGAAAATCACAGAAGTGCACCCAGGAGCAGATGACAGAGTCAGGTCAGCCACTGTGCAAGTTGAGAAAAGAATGTATACTCGACCTGTAGCTCGCCTCGTCAAGCTACCAGCCCTATCTGATGAAGAGTGATCCACATGATGAATAAGTTCCTTTGTCGAGATGTACAAATTCAATCATTGAATTCGGGGGCGGCTGTTCAAAAGGCTTCTTCCTGTGACCAATGGACATATGCAACGTCACCATCATGTGTATAACGTGTGATGAGGAAGTTGAGCAGGTGCGCTGAGCAGACATGCAGAACGCGAACTCTTTCCAAGAGCAATCCATTTTAATCTCTCATTCGTCTGCAATATATCAAACTTACTGATGCAATATAGTTGTGCGTGCATATAAAGTAAGTGTATTTTATTGTTCTTTATTTAAATCAGCCGATTGTTTGATCCCGCGAGTGAGATTCATCTAGCGCTACTGAGCCATGTGTATATGTGTTTATAACAATATATATATAGTTGATTTGTCACCATTAAGCTTGCTTTCATGTTCATTATATCTGATGCAAGTTATGTCAAGTATTTACTGTGAGATATGTTAATGGTTTATCGAGTTATTTCGAGACTAATGTCTTGCCGTTTACAATACACTAAATGTGTGCCTCAGTCACGTCTAGTGCAGTAATAGCGTCAGCTTGTGGGCTGTCATAGAACGACTGCTCTAGTTAAATGCACAGGCATTTTCCACTGCTTTTAATTTGTGATTCAATTTTATATTTAAAAGGATTGCTATTGCGTAATTGTTTGTAAATGTTATTTTAATAATTATTCATGTATATTTATTTTATATTCTGTTCCAGAACCACAACTTTACCATCAGTAAACTGCTTAATGAGATTCAAAGTCTGGGGTGATTTCTTCAAGTTAGAAGATATTTAAACAGTTCTGACCGACTGTCTGCAGGGGTTCGAATCCACCTGAATCAGTTTAACAATTTGAAACCTCAATTACAGCAATGCTCTTCTCACAGGTATTCCCTCCAAACTGCTACATAAGCTTCAATTGGTTCAGAATTCTGCAGCTCGTGTTCTCTCTAGAACACCTTATACTGATCACATTTCTCCGGTTCTCCAGCAATTGCACTGGCTTCCAGTAAAATATAGAGTTGAATTCAAAATCTTGCTACTCACTTATAAGGCACTTCATAATCTTGCACCACAATACCTTACTCAACTTCTCCAGGTTTATACTCCTTCACGTGCACTTAGATCTTCATCTTCAATTTCTCTTGTGGTACCTCGGATTCGACTTACTACTATGGGTGCCAGATCTTTTAGTTATGTTGCCCCCCGCCTATGGAACTCCCTTCCCCTCGATGTTCGCAATAGTGATTGCTTGTTGACTTTTACAAAGCGTCTTAAGACATATCTTTTTATACAGGCTTTTTTATAAAAAAATTTATTGAGACTTAAATCCACTTTATATGTATATGCTGTTTGTTTGTTGTTTGTTTTGTCTTATGCAGTGACCTGTATATTGCTTGTAAGGTGACCTTGGGTGTTCTGAAAGGCGCCATGAAATAAAATGCATTATTATTATTATTATTATGTTTATCTTCAGAACACAGTTTAAGATATTTTAGATTTAGTCCGAGAGCTCTCAGTCCCTCCATTGAAACTGTGTGTACGGTATACTGTCCATGTCCAGAAAGGTAAGAAAAACATCATCAAAGTAGTCCATGTGACATCAGAGGGGCAGTTAGAATATTTTGAAGCATCGAAAATACATTTTGGTCCAAAAATAGCAAAAACTACAACTTTATTCAGCATTGTCTTCTCTTCCATGTCTGTTGTGAGAGAGTTCAAAACACAGCGGTTTAGTAATATCCGGTTCACGAACGAATCATTCGATTTATTCGGTTCTTCTTGAACCAGTTCACCAAATCGAACTGAATCGTTTGAAATGGTTCGCGTCTCCAATACGCATTAATCCACAAATGACTTAAGCTGTTAACTTTTTTAACGAGGCTGACACTCTCTCTGAGTTAAAACAAACTATGCTGGAGTGCCTCTCCCCCATGTAGGGTAAAAGGCCCCTATTTCCACCTCAAAAATGTATGGGATTTTTAAACAAAACAAATAACTTGTATTAATTATTTTTACACTGACCCTAACCGCGAGTTTTGTGTCCTGCGGGAACCCAATCCTAAAGTCTAGCACATTAACCTATGGAGAAGCAGTTATAATTAGCCTATCAGCCTCAATGCCGGGAAAGTGCAAATTCAATGGGATTTACAATAAAAAAAGATTTACAAAATAATTTTAACACGTCTCCAGGGGCTTAGATTATGCGGGGGACATGTCCCACCACTTTATATTACATAAATTTGTCCCCTGCACTTAATGAATAGAGGTTTTTAAGAGCTGGCGTGAATAAATCTAGATTTAACTCAATGAGACAGGATAGTATGCGTATGACATGATATTTTATTCGGACCCAGAAGGTGAGATAACCATCAAGGAGCGCTAAACACACTCATTCACACTCGAAGACGGAGCGCGCTCTCACGCAGAAAGTCATACCAGGAAATTCCTAATATGGCCAAAAGCATCCAGCTATTGCTATATGAAAATAGTTGTTTTTACAGAAAAACAGACACTTTTGGAAACACGAACACATTAAACATACAATTGCTACAATATATGTTTTTTTGAGTCATCTCCAGCAGGTGATAAAGTATATGAACAATGCAGTGCTAACTGTATTTATTACAGTATAGAATCTATTCTGCCTTATTATTATGTGATGAAAAAAGTGTTTGTAGTATATAAACAAATCATTATTATTTGTTGTTGTCCAGCAGCTACATATTTCTATGCTAATTAAAAGCTAGACATTAGAGAAAATACGTTTTTAGAAGTCTCTTCTGTTCACCAGGCCTGTATTTATTTGATCCAAAGTACAGTAAGACAGTACAATTTTGAAACATTTTTACTAGCCTTTTTAAAATAACTTTTCTATTTGAATATATTTCAAAATGTAATTTATTGAAATTTTTAGAGATTTTTTACCCTCAGTACTCCAGTCACATGATCCTTCAGAAATAATTCTGATATTCTGATTTGCTGCTAAAAAACACTTATGATAATTTTGAAAAGAACAGAGTATAATTTTTTTAAGGTTTCTTTGATGAATAGAAAATTTCTATCTGAAATAGAAATCTTTTGTAAAATGATGTCTTTATCACTTTTGTTTCAATTTAAAAAATCCTTTTTAAATAAAAGTATTCATTTCTATAATTTATTTTCCAAAAAACACAAAAGACAAAAAATAGACTCTAAGCTTTTGAAGGGTATAGTGTATAATGTTGCGAAAGCTTTTTTTTTCACATAAATGCTGAATTTGGATCCTTCTATTCATCAAAGAATACTGAAAAATGTACTCATCTGTTTTAAATATTGATCATCAGCAAATTATCATATTAGACTGATTTCTGAAGGATGTGACACTGAAGACTGGAGTAATGATGCTGAAAATTCAGCTTTGATCACAGGAATAAATTACAATTTACAATAAATTCAAATAGAAAACAGTTATTTTAAATTCTAAAAATATTTCACAATTGCTTTTGCTGTACTTTGGATCAAATAAATGCAGGTTTGGTGAGCAGAAGAGACTTCTTTAAAAACATAAAAAATCTTACTGTTCAAAAACTGTTGACTTGTAGGCTATATTGATTACAGAAATGTTATATTGTAATGTTTTATATTATATTGTAGTGTGTGTGTATAATTTCTTTCCCCCTCTGAAAAGATGGCTACGCCCCTGCACGTCTATAATAAGTGAATGTACAAATTTTTAATGTTACCAGGTTTTACTATGTTATTAAACATTTAACAGCTTTTTATATATATAAAAAAGCTGAGATAAATTAATTCTTAATTTAAAAACTCTTTAAAAACTAGTGTTTTTTAATCAATATTTCAGAAACTGCATTTGAATATTACCAGTATTGAATTTAATGGATTTCAAGTCCTTTAAACATGACTGTCTAAAACGGTTTAATTTTATAAAACCTTCACATTAAAAAAATCATTATTACTCTGACATTTCTTAATGTAAATATTAAGTGTAAGTACAGTAAGGTCTTTTATGATGTTATGCGCTGGGGCTGTGAATTTCAAAGGTGCTTGATTTAATAAAATGGTGCTTTAAAAAGTCCTTGAATCTGGTGTTTATGAAAGAGTGGGAACCCTGTCACTGTAAAAATGAAATATAGGCCTACAGTCAAACCAAAATCTACTCAGACACCTTCAACATTTCTCACATTATCACAGTGTATCTGGATAATGTCAGATAACTTTGATAGAAAGGTATGTATTGGATTACAATCAACCAAAACTTCAGACAACTCTTAATATGACAAAATTTACACAACTATCAATACTTTGTTGACCAATTACCAAGCAATGCTTTATTTGGTTCAGACTGTGGTGTGAAAAGGTCGCATTAGCATTTCAGGAAAAAAAAAAAAAACACAAAACATGGTCAGGTCAAAGTGTCTGAATTATTTCTAATCAATTTCACTAGTAGTCCACTGTATGAAGAATTTTTGGGTATAATATGTCACATTTCGCTTTATTTTGCTATTCTTTCATAGGTTAAAGTGTCCTGCACCTACTAGTAAAATATATATATATATATATCTGGTGTCTGAATAATTGTTGGTTTGACTGTGCATTAATTCTTGTAAAATCTACAAAGTAATTCAGTCAAGAGCAGTGAGTGATTTTCATTTTCTTGGATTAACATTACAGCAGCCAGTCGCTAAATTAGACGCGGTCCCTTTAAGAGACGATGAACGCATCCAATATAATACACATCCCATTTTTCCCTCAACTGTTTACTTTCACTTAAGAAATAACTGACAGTTTTTTTGAGCATAATTTCCAAGGTGGATATTTTGACATATGTTGTATGTAATTGTCGGTACAAGAGCAAAAATAAGCAAATTTGGTGTTCAAGTGTTATGAGACGCCTCTCTCTGCGTGAACCCTGAACACCAGAACACAGTGGTGCTGAAATGGACCCTTTAACGTCCTTTTCTGTTTGTTTAAACAATTGGGATTTGTATTTGTTCATTCAGGTGCAGGAGGAAGCTCGAGGAGAGCTTCGCAGAAGAGAGCTCGGTTCAGTGTTTCTGTCAATGATACACAACTCTCTCTCTCTCTCTCTCCGCACCGAACACAGCGTGCGAGTTACCAGCTACTCTGTTCAGCTTTTCCTTGCTTGTGTTTGGAACTATTTTGAATGTTTAAATTGACACGGTTTAAAAACAAGTGAAATGATAAGCTTTCATGAACACAAGCAGCAGTGGCCTGTCAACTGTGCTGAGCGTCTTTTTAGACTGGCCTCAGCCAGACGGTTGAAAAAAAAACTGGAAAGATGAAAAAAAAATTGCTCTGAAAAATGCTAAAATCACCAATTTCCACTTATAGATAACATTTATGAGTTATTTTAGTCTTATCAGTGATGTGCAGCCAGTATCTGTTCTCATCTAAAAAAAAAAAAAAAAAAATGTGTTCTAGGGTTTCATGACCTCTTAAAATTTCCAGCTCTACAGAAATTATGAATGATATTTCTGAAGAATATCTAATGTGTTCTTAAAACAGTTTTATTTGACATGGAGCAGGTCGAGATCACATGACCACACAAATACTAATGCTGTCTTAAAGTTGTCGGCTGAGAAGTTCCTACTTCCACCACACATTAAATTGGGAAAAATAATGCAGGGGTAGCAAAAATACAACAAACATTTTGTGTAACCTTAATCCCAGTATCTGCTATTGAACTGGATCTTCTGAATCAGTAAGTGCTCAGACTCTTTGGATGGTTTGTGGGTTTCACAGCTCATGTTCAGACTACTAGTGCTGTAACAACATGCCTTTATTACATTAAATATCAAAAATTACATACTTAAAGCAAGAAAAAAGAGGGAGAGAGACAAAAAAGGAGAGGACTTAATACAGAGCCCTGTGGCACTCCATAGATTTGGGATTGGGTTTTTTTCTTTCTATTTTTTACTTTTTTTGATGAGGGGGTTTGATAGCTACCAGTTTGTAAGTATTTGGGATGTGTTCTAAAGAATTGGATGTGGCTCTAGCATATATGTTGTTGGTTTTGATGCTTTACATGTCTTCAAATTTTGATGTATATTGCTTTGTGCCACTAAACTGGCAGTATTTGTCTTTTCACCTTAGACTCAATGGTAGCTACTGAAAGAGGAGAGTGAAGAACTGAATGATATGGAAGATGATAAATATAAGAAATATCATGATTTCAAAACTGGAGAGCCTGGAACTAGAAAATGTTTCACCTGCCAACAGTGTGGAAAGAGTTTTGATCAAAACAGAAGTTTTAACGTCCACATGAATATTCACACTGTAGAGAAGCATGTTACCTGCCAGCAGTGTGAAAAAAGTCTAGCTTGAAAAAAAACCTGACAGTCCACATGAAAATTCACACTAGAGAAATCCAATTCACCTGCAAACAGTGTGTAAAGGGCTTTATTAGAAAAGACAACCTTAATGCCCACATGAGAATTCACACTGGAGAGAAGCTGTTCATATGTAGTCAGTGTGTGGAATGAGTTTCAGATTTACAGTAACCCTTAATAGGCACATGAGTATTCACTCCAGAGAGAACTGTTTTAGATGTCATCATGGTGGAATGGGTTTCACAGATGAAGAACTGCCTTAAGAATTATTTAAAATCTCAAATTGGAGAAAAGCATTTCATGTGCCATCACTGTGAAAAGGGTTTCAAACACAAATTAAGTCTTAATGGCCACATGAAAATTCAAACTGGAGAAAAACATTTCACCTGCCAACAGTGTAGAAAGAGCTTCACACTTAAAGGAATTCACATGAGGTTCACATGAGGCTTCATACCTTCAGTGTGAGAAGAGTTTCAGATAACAAAGAGACCTGAAACATAATTTGCAAATACAATGGCAGGGTTCTGTGAGAGTGTGACTATATGTTTACGAAAAGGAGCCAATTAAAAAAATACCGTGAACATTCTCTATGGAGGAAGATGATTTAATCATGATCATTTCATTGTGAATAATTAGGTGCCTTTAAAACTCTTGTCTGGAAGCAGTCTGACTCTAAATGCATGGTATTGGTTATTAAAACATGCAGTTTCCATCAGTCTTCCATGTTTCAATTTCATCGTTCACAGCAATAATCTTTATCTTACAAAGCACAGGCTTCTAACATGTTACTTGTCTACAGATGATACCATCAGGACAATACTCTGCATAATGATTCTTGATCCACTTTAAACAAAAAATGAGATCTGACGTTACTGTTCCTAGTTTGAAACCCATTTCGTGGGTTTAAGTTCTTTAAGTTCACTGAGTACCATCATCTTTCCTGGGCCAAGAGACGATGTGTCCTGGCTAAAGATCTCCCAATACATTGCCATACAACTTGTGTTTTGGTGATGTTTTGCAGAAGCAAAAGATGCTAGAATTTATCTCTCTGTACTATATTATCTAATAATAGAGGCATCTTGTCTGACAAGCACCAATATTGGATGCAATTTAAACTTAAATCACTGCTTCCATCAAATGATTTCACAACTGGAGGTGATGTGGCAACAAAGTGAACACGCATGCAGCATCTCAAGCCCTCGCTAATGTTTACTCATCTTTAAACTCATTTGTAACTTAACTCTCTACTAAACTTATCTAAATTGGTGGATTTACTAACTGACTGACCATGTCGAAGGCAAAAACAGTGCAGTCCGACTCAAATGCTGAGGTCACAATGGCGTCCTTCACCCACCTGATTGAGTCTCACCGAACCGCTATCTCTGAGGACTTCAAACTAACTTTATCAGCTCTTGAGAACAAGTTGAACAGTGTCATAACTACCATGACAGAAAACACACTGAGAAACTCAAAATTATTGAGAGTGAAGGTAACGCACGAGAGCTATGCCTGAGGGCTGCCAAGGAAACTATCACCAAGCTCCAGACAGACCATGCTAAACTAGACACTGAAATCGCTGACCTTGAATCACGGAGCTGGCGAAACAACATCAGGGTCATTGGTGTACCTGAATCCGTGGAGGGCCCACAGCCGACAGCTTTCTTCACCAAGATGCTCGAGGAGATCTGTGGAGGGGTCCTCGATTCGCCTGTGGAATGTGAACGGGCTCACAGAGCCCTGGCACTCAAACCTCCGCCCAACCAGCTGCCAAGACCCATCATCATTCGTCTCCTCAGGTTCCATGTAATGTCAGGGTTTGGGGCTAATCACCTGCCTTTTGAGGTTGTGAATGTGTGTTTGGATGTTTTGACTGCTCACAGAGTGTTCCCCGCCCACCTTGTTTCTCCGTTGTTAACCGTACATGTTCGCCACCTGTTCTCAATGCTCTTCTAATTTTTCCCTTTATAATTCCCTGTGTTTCTCTGTTGCCAGACTGTTGTAACTCTTACCAATAGCTCGAGCTGGTCTGTGTACTCACCTTGTCTTGTCTTGTCTTCAGGCTCCAGTGTCTTTTGCTGTTTTGCTCTGATTCTTGTTCTCACGAATACAGTACTCCTAGAAGATTCCAGCTCTCATTTTTCTGGTATTCGGCTGTCGAACGAGCTAAACTTTGGAACGATACTCATCTGCCTTGTTCATCTGCTTTCAATAAAGCTCTGTGTAAATCCGCAACTGAATGCATCCCGTTTCTCCTGACATGTAAAAGATAAGATCATCCACCATGCACGGACCATGAGTGGGAGGTAAAACATCCTTGTATTTGAGGATTATCCTCCAGAGGTTGTGGAACATAGGAAAGAGTTTAAAACGGTCATGTCAGAGTTGTACGAGCGTGGATTCAAGCCACGGATTCAGATACAGATTCTGGCCAGGCTTTATATTAAGATGGAGTCGGTAGGTAGGTAGGAAACACTTTCCCACGGTAGCTGAGGTTGAAGCTTTCAATGTCTCCTTACTTTCGCTTATCACTTAGATCATAGTTTGCCCAAATCCATGCGATGAGGGTGATAGACCTGCAGGCTATGGCTTACTGTCATTTGTGCTCCTATCTTATTCCATTCTCCATTGACAATGCAAAGCAGTGATCTGTTTGCATCTACCTTTTGTGGATTTTGGGCGACAGTCTCTGTATCATGATTTAATGTTTCTATTAGCCTACTCCCCTTTATGGGAGGCTTGAACTTGTTTTCAGGTGGAGAGGTGAGACTCTAGTGTGTAATGTTGTTGTTAGAGTATAAATAATATCTGTAAAATTCTAAAGCTCAAAGTTCAATGCCAAACAAGATGTTTGATTTAACAGAATTCGTCTACAAAAAACGACCCGTTTGGACTACATCCCTCTAGTTCCTGCAGTAATGACGTCACTAAAACAGTTATTTGACTAACCACCGCCCACATGAATTCACAAAAAGGGGGCGTGGCCTTGTTGCGCTCCAACGGAGAAGAAGGAAGAGCTGTTTGTGTTTGTCGCCATGTCATTGAAACGCTGTTATTTTCATCTCGGAGTCCAATCATCTTTGTTTGGGCTTTCCAGGGACGCTGTACTTGGAGATTAATAGTTACAATTTATGTTTAACTCTGTTCCCGAAAATTATAACCCACATGTAAAACTATGTGCAGCACATTTTGCTGAGGACAGCTTCCTCAATCTCAATCAGTTTAATGCTGGATTAAATTCTATTTAGATTATTCTTGAAAGATGGAGCAGTTCCCTCTTTGTCTGGAGAAAGCGTTGTTTATGGACCACAACCGGTAAGTGTATTTTATTATTTAACCCCTTAAGTGTCACCCCCCTTTTTGGGGGTAGAGCTGAAAAGGGCGTGTCCAGATTCAAATTAATGTAATTCTGGAATGGTTTGGAATATGAACCTAATTTTGGGCTCATTTTTAAAAACACACTTGGAAGTTTATTGTACATGTGAAAGAAGTTGAATGAAATTAAAAATAAAAAAAGTTAGGTGTTTAAGTTTGTTGTAATAAAGTAATTTAATATATATTTTATTTAAAAAAATTAAAATAAAATATGTGTTGAATTTAATTTAATGTCGAATGAAAAGCCTTAAGTCTAAAGAAGTTGTGTTCCAAATTTGACAGTGATGTCACAAAAAATTAGGTTTCTTTTATTTTTAGTCGCTATACCAACAATGTCCACTAGGTACTAGTCATGCTCCTTGTATGAATTGTAATGGACGACTGATTTGATTTTATTTATTTATTGATTTTTTTTATTCAAACAGCAATAAAACATAAATGATTTTTTAAACCATAAATATGACTTATAAAACATTTAATATGACTATATACAATAAAACAACTACTACTGAAACCACATTGTACAGGGAAACTTGTTTTCCTCAATGTGCTTACGACAATAAAAGCTTTGACTTGACTACTACTATTACTACTATCTCACGATCACTATTACTATAAATAACTATATACATGCATATTTATATTATTACTGCATAACACAACTATATACAACTCTACATTTGTTGGTGTTATAGGCTGTTCTTGTCGTGCCAGTTGTTGAAGCAATCACGTTCTGACAGACAGAGAGCAGCATCACAGGCAGGGCAGAAGACTGGTGTCTTCATGTGGCACATGAAAGGACGGTATAATACCCAATGAGGGCATCAGACATGTCAACACCTCCCATGTTCCTGTGTGAAAAGCAAACATAAACACAAGTCAATATATGAAACCTAAACACTTCTGCACATTTTGTTGCAACACACCGGAGAATAAATTCTACTCACTTGTTGTACCCGTTTTGAGTTGTGGGGGATTTCCCCTCATAAATAAAAAAATCCCACGTATAGCCAAGCCGTGAATCCGCTAGTACAAAGAGCTTATACCCCCATTTGGTTGGCTTGCCCCTGTGGTACTGCTTCAGACTGATCCGTGCTTCAGAAGCTACCATTCTTTCATCCACTGAGAGGTTTTGGTGAGGATGAAAGAAGCTCTTGCACCGGTCACGAAGCTGCACATATAAGGGCTTGACTTTGCACAGGCGGTCGTAATCAGGGGTACCTCTTTTCTTGATGTATTCTGCGTCCACCTATAGATCGCTGATGTGAAGTGCATTGGAGATTGCCTTGACTCTTCTGCAGGACATGACTGATGCCGGGAAGCTGAAATTGAAAAGCCTGGATCCATTCCAGTAGTCTGGCACTGCTGGAAGCTTTACCAGACCCATGTACAGGACAACTGAAAGGAAACTAAACAAGTCCTTTTGGCACATCTCCTGCTTTAGTCTCCTTGTGCTGTTCGGGTGCTCAGCAGAGAAGGCATTTGTGTTTTTTATAATGGTCTGGCAGACATCGGATGAAAAAAAGAATTGAAGTAACTCTAGAGGGCTGTAATCTTGTGAAGTGATAACTTGAGGCCCAGGCGTACGTTCTGGCTTGAAGATGGGCTCAATCGGTACAATGTCAGGCTCTTCTAAATCATGCCATCTCTCTTCAGTATCAGAAAGAATATCTGAATCCAAGTCAGTCTGTTTTCCTCTTCCCCTCACACTGCTTCTTCCTCATCTATCTGTGGCGTCTGAAAAAGTATCTTCCAAAAAGGCTCATCATTGCTGGACTTATTCTCTTCTCCTTCAGACTCTTCTTCACTCGATTTGCAAAGTTCTTCTACAACTTACGAACGGCTGTAAAAACTTTGTTTCGTCCTCTTTGAATTAATTGTAACGTATACAGAGTCAGAGTGCAAATGAAATGGCTACTCCTAGTGTTTGCAGGTTTCCCTTTATGCACGTTTATAAACATCACCTGAACATGTGATATCAACAGGTGGTAATTTACCTTTTATTGGATGAGGAGTTTGTCAATATCAGGTTTCATTGGCAGACAGAATGGCAGAAAACACATTGGCCTTAGAAACAGCTCTGGCTCCTCACTGAGACTTATCTGAATATCTCCCCTGTTCATTACTGCATAAAGTTATGAGGGTGGGCTCTTTCTAATCAGAAATCTTAATCAAACATAGCTACTTTCTGTTGTTACAGAAACTTCACAAAAAAAAGTTTATTTCATGTATGATCATTTTTTACTGAATACTTGCAACATCAATCATACATATACAAATATGTACACTGTAAAATATTTCCAGACTTTCACAATATTTAACTGTGGGTTTTTACAGTAAAATACTGTTTTTATTGTTTTACTGTAATATCACAGTAATGCGGATTCGCTCACTGACTATTAACTATCTGCTGTGATATGACAGCAAATTACTGTAAAAATACCTATTCAGTCTTCAGTCTGGCTACTTTACATGTAAGTATGCTCTCTCTTCAAAAAAAGAAAATATTCTTCCAACAAAATAGTAATTACCTATTTGAAATTATTACATAACGTTCCAGCAGCGAATATTCCGTAGTCTACTTTAATAAGTCTGACATCATATGCTCTCTTTGATTCAGCTCACGACAAGACACGACGCAGGAATATCCTCTTGGCACTGACGATCTGACTATCTGATGTATAAAGGTAAGTTACGAGGTAAATAAAAGGTGCATATAGTTTAAAAAAATGGATCTAAGCAGTTATTTATGCGATGTTAGAGATCTGGCAAGCTAGTTAGCATTTCATAGTGGTGGTTGAAAATCCATGACATTGGCATGAAAGCAGCGAAAAATGACATGAAAAACTTATAAAAGTGCTTTACAGCAGTTGTTTATGATGAATTATGTTTTTGTTACCAAGTTTTGTTAAAGGACGGCTTGCAATTTTTTTTTTTTTTTTGTGCAATTATTTTAAGTGAACGTAATCGAAATGTATTAAGTCTTTGGAGAGAGGTGAACAATTTTTTTGGTGAAAGAAAAAATAGGCTAGTCTCTAGTGCATGGCTAAAAGTTTGAACTTGAAGAATGGGCGGGATGTCCCAGGGTAGCTCGACACGGTCATCCATTTTGCATTATTATCACTGTGAACTTAGAAGACGACGCACACGAGAAGTTCTGCTGATATATTATTTACCGTGTTGACTTTATCTTTACTTCAGTTATTGCTTCAGAGGTCAAATGTACGGTTTCTGTCGTTGTACTTTTATTATTTGCATTTTAAAATTGTATTCTTTCGTGTAGACTTTCGTATCTGAGTGAAAAAAAAAGTGCGTCATCATCCATTTTGAATAGCTATAACGTTAGCTATTTCCTGTGAATTTCAATTCAAAGACAACGCACATGCCACGAAAATATCATTTTTTAAAGAGATTCTTTACTAACTTTACTTCGGTTGCACTTCATAGGTAAAATGGACTGATTCCGTCTTTTTACTTATATTATTTGTATTTTAAGAATGTGTTAATTCTCCCCGTCGATCTTCGTATAGCTAGGATATCTGGAAAAACTGTCATAAATTTTGAATCATTCCTGTGAACTTCAATTCAAGTTCAAAGACGGCGCACCTGCAACGAAAAAATATTACTGAGAGATTTGCGATTGACTAACTTTACTTCAGTTTTATAGGTAAATTTGGCTATTGTCCCGTCTTTGTACTTTTGTTATTTTCTTTTTAAAAATTATTTTATTCTCCCCCTCGACTTTCGTATCTGAAAAAAAACTCAGTTGGCCATCGTACATTTTGAATAATTCCTGTGAACTTCAATTCAAACACGACACATGCCACAAAAAGATAATTTCTGAGATATTATTCACCATTTTCTGGAATGTCACTCAAATATAGCCTACTTGTACATTTTACTATAACCTTCTTTATTTTTTTCTTTGGTATATTCTAGGCTATTTCTTTTCAGTTTGCAATGTTTCACTGTAAATTCAGTCAGTGTGAGCATGTGTCTGAGACTGTTGTCCAGTTTATCCAGCACACAAAGCTCCACAGAAAATACTCCAAATTACAGATATCAGTGTGGCATTTCTCCGTGTACTCACATATACAATAAAGATAGCGTTCTGAAAGCACACATGTATAGAGATCATAAAGGATCAGGCCCATCTCTTAGCAAGCAATTTGATGCTCCATTAAAGTGTGTAGCTCAATCTTGTGAAATTGTGTGTAACAGCTTAACCTCTCTCATTAAGCATTTTAAGTCACACATAAGAGAAGGACTCAAAATTAAATGCCCATTCAGAGAGTGTAGTTCTACCTTTACAGTTGAGTCTAGTTTAGCAGCTCATATTTCAAGGAAACACAAACATGTTGAAGATCTTGATGATTCTATGCCAACTGTATCTGCTCCCACTGAGCAGTTTTGCATAACAACAATAATTGAGGACTTTCAGAATGCACATGAAATTGGTCTGTCACATGCACTTAAGATCCTGAGTGAGAAACTAAAGGCTCTTGAAATTTCTGAGGCTATTGTTAGCAACATCATTGAGGAAATGCGAAGAGATGATCTTCTGAGGTTTTATAACAGGGAGCTGTTAAATACAGACCAAAAAAGAAAGTCTGTTTTTAAAAGTCATTTTGACTATGTTGAACCTGTGCCATTGTTTTTAGGTAATGATGAAAATGGCAGAGAGCGTTTTGCCCAGTATATACCTATAAAGGAAACATTGGCTGCACTGTTCAAAACCACATCTGTACGAGAACAGCATGCTTACACGCATTCTCAACCACCCACTCCTGGAGAGGTTTTACGAGATGTTAAGGATGGTGAGGGATTTAAGAGTAATAGTTTAATGAAGACAGCTTCTGATTCTCTTGGCCTCATTTTATATCAGGATGACTTTGAGGTTGTAAACCCTCTTGGTTCAGGGAAGAAAAAACATAAGGTTTTAGCTGTCTACTGTACTCTGACTGATATTTTGCCACACAATCGATCAACTACAGATCACATGCAACTTGTGCTTCTTTGTAGGGAAAATGATTTCAAATACTTTGGTATAAACAAAGTTTTTGAGCCATTGATCAAGGATCCTAAATTTCTAGAGGAAACTGGCATTTCAATGCCCAGTGGTAAAATCGTGAAAGGGACTCTTGTTGCCATTTCCGGAGATAATTTGGGATCCCATTGTATAGGGGTTTTTTTTGGAAAACTTCAGTCGTGCAGATTATTTCTGCCGATATTGTGAGATAAATAAAACCACATTTGTGAATGAGCCAAACCTTTGTGGTACTGCAAGAACTGTGCAGTCTTATAAAAGCCATGTCCAAGATTTAGACTGCTGTTGCTGGCTCTGTATTTGGTATCAAAGGGGACTCTCCTTTTAACAAGCTTTTAACAGCCTGGGCTCCCACCATGTCTAGGGCACGATCTATTTGAGGTTGTTGTTTCTTATGACCTTGCTTTGTTTGTTGGTCGTTTAGTTTAGGAGAAGCATTTTACATATTTGCAATTGAATCGATGCAAAAATCAGTTCAAATACAAAGGAAATGATGCAAATGACAAACCAGGCGAACTCTCCCCTGGAAGTGAGCGGTTAAGTAGACATGCTGTCCAGAATTGGTGTTTTCTCAGGATACTACCTCTCTTAATTGGTGACAGGATTAAAGATCCATGTAGAAATGAGGTATGGCAACTGATATTGCAACTGAGAGAGATAGTGGAGCTTGTTTGTGCACCAGCTGTAACAACAGGGCAGGTTGCATATCTCAAAGTTTTAATCGAAGAATACATTTGCACCAGGCAAAAGCTCTTCCCTGATAATCCCTTACGACCTAAGCATCATTACATGTGTCATTACCCTGACCTTATACACCACTTTGGTCCACTAATTCACCTCTGGACTTTGAGATTCGAAAGCAAGCACAGTTATTTTAAGAAGTGTGCCAGAAAACTGCACAATTTTAAAAATCTTTGCAAAACTCTTGCAGAGAGACACCAACTTCTGCAAGCGTATCTAGGTGCAGGCAGCATGTTCCCTCCAGTTGTACAGATACAGAAGGGTGTATAATTATATATT
This sequence comes from Carassius auratus, assembly GCF_003368295.1. Taxonomy (NCBI): domain Eukaryota; kingdom Metazoa; phylum Chordata; class Actinopteri; order Cypriniformes; family Cyprinidae; genus Carassius; species Carassius auratus. Next base: position 390,539 of record NW_020528444.1, read on the forward strand.
GATGATTACAGTGACAGGATTAGAGACGCAGTGGACAGTTACAATTTTGATTCACAGTCTACAGTGGCATGTAATGAAATCACAGTGAAAGGCACATTGTACAGAAAAGGGATGTTTGTTTGGCTTGAAAAGCATGATGATGAACTCTATGCTGGAAGGATTATTCTAGTGGTTGTCGTACATGAGTCTGTGTACTTTGTTGCAGAGAAACAAAGGAGTAGCTCAAGATGATTATCTGTGTGTTAACCAAGAACATTGACTACTATCCTCTTCCAACTTATGAGGTGTTTGACTTACTACTAATTGCTCTTCATCATGCTTTTCCAGAGGTTTATTGAGCAATGTGTTACAGATTCATTTGAACTAAAAAGAAAATTGTACCTTTTCTCTTTCAGAAAATGAATCAAGGCATTAAGGATTTGGTGATTTCAATTTTACCAAGCCTCTCAGATGAAACACTGGCACATTTGTTGGAAGTTCTGGAGGAGCTGGGAGTCGAAAACAAGGAAGACCTTATGTTGGTCGAAGAAAAAGACATTGAAAAATACTTGCGTCCAATACAATGCAGAAAATTGTTGGCTGCTTTTATAAATGAAGGTAAATCTACACGGCAGGGTGCTGTGGACATGATCACAATTGACAAACAAGCAGACAAGATTGAGGGTTTAAAAACTAAGTTTAATTATTACTTCAGAATTTAATCTATGACGAAACTTTATGAAAGATGTAATTCTTTTTTCTTTTCTTTTTTTCTTTTTGTTTTGTTTTTTGTTTAGGACTTCCAGTAAATCAGTTAAATTTAGAGGCTGTCCCTTCTCCCTCTTCATCTCAGAGCCCTTTGGGAAGCACATGCAGTCCATCCTCACACTCCTCATGCACTGAGAGCTTTGCACCAAATCTTGGAAGGCCATGGCATGTTGATTTCAGAGTAAATTGGGAACGGATGCCTTCATCCCTTCAAAAATGTTTGGTAAATCAAGCAAGACCCCTCCCAGTAGACAGAAAAAACATAGTACAGGCAGTGGTAGATCAGATCTTAGAACAAGATCCTAATCCTAGTAGAGCAACATGCCACACTATAGTTCGGGGCATCATTAGAGAGTTTCCTAAATGTTTTGCAGATATAGGCAAAACAGGAGATATTATTGGAGATGGCTGCCAGTCCCTCCTTCAACAATTTAAAACAAGGGTTGAGTACAAAAATAGAAACAACACTCTTGCACGACGACGGAGAGAGAGGAGGGCCAGCAGTGGAGCAGGGACAATGGCAAGAGGCCCAGTGGATCAATATGGGTGCGTGAGATGGGCTCCTACAGATCTACCCAGTGGCGAGACCGAGACGACATTGGATGAGATGAAAATTTCAGAGGATGGCTTTGATGGTGCAGAAAGAGCTGAGCCACTAATGGAAAAGACTTACATACTGCAACGTAGGTACCTTAATCAGGTACCTGCACCAACCATTGACAGGGTTATAGAAGAATGGCCCTTTCTGTCTTCACGAAGATGCCTTTACTCACACTTTAAGCTGCTCACAGATGTCTCTATCATCAGCAAGCTAAGAGAGGCCATCCACAGCAAAGGCAGCACAATTGTTAAGTTCTTCCAGAGACTCAGCCGTTATCCGGGGATCGCTGAAGTCCTGGCTAATTATGACGTTGAAGTTTCAGACAAGGCCATGTGTGTGCTACAGCTCCTAAGGACATACTTTAAAGAACCACAAGACGCCATCGTGCTTGAGGCTGACGTAAGTTTTGTTTTGCAAATACTTATTCAATTATTGGTAAAAAGTTTTCTTTTAATGTATATTCAGTGAAGTTGTTACTGAATATAAGGTTTAAAGTCAAAGGCAGTGTACTTTGCACCCCGTTGCATCTATAAAAATGTTTTCTGTATAAACTTACTTTACAGCCATCTGCCACAGCTGCCGACGTCCAAAGGATGACCAGATTGCTGAGCACACCTCGCTTGATTGTCCAAGGTAAGGCCCTATGAAATCAGCTTTATTTTCATTTATTTTTTTCCGTTTTAGTTTTCATGGATTCCATATTTATGGTTATTCATAAAGCAAACAATTTCACCAATCTTTTTAAAATGTAATCAAATAGAAAAAAATAATTCATAGGGCCCTACTAAGGTCATTCAGTATATTACTGGTTAAACCTAGATGTGTCCAGTACCTTAATACAGAGGTCTTCAACCATGCTCCTGGGGACCTGCTTTCCTGCAAAGTTTATTTCCAACCTGCTTCAGCACAGTGGATCCCCAGAAGCAGGGTTGAAGACCTCTGCAATATATTGTCTATTAATTATATTGGCGGTGAGTTAAGTCTTGTAAAAGGAATAGTTCACCCAAAAATGTACTCCTCCTCAGGTCATCCAATATTTCTGAGTTTTTTTCTTCATCAAATCAGAAATTTTATTTCAGGCCTCCACCTTTAACATTGAAAGAGATTTTAGTCCATTGGTTTTTGACTGTACAATGTGAATCAAAATAATCCACATGACTCCAGTCGACAAATAAGAGTCTTCTGAACCCAAAGCATTGATTTGATGATTGATTTTTAAAAACAAAACAAATCTTATATACTTTTAACTACAAATCTTCATTTTCGTCCAGCTGTGCTTGTTCGTGAGAGGGATTTGCGCAACTTACATTGGTAAAGATCATGCGTGACATCATGTAGGTTAGGTTAGGTCGCAATTAAAAGAGGAGCGCTGTACAGCCGTTTAATGTTCTTTGCTCTAGATTTGTATTTGTGTTATTATTATTTCAAATTATAGCTTCATGGGTTTATCGTGTATGACCATGTCTACATGATGATGCCAAGCATTATATTTACCAAACTCTCCCTGTGCAATATGTCGTGCAGTACCTCTCACGAACAAGCACTGCACAGCTGGACGGCGGTGCAGATTTACAGTTGATAAGAATTCAAGTATTGTTTTGTTTTTAAAAATGACCAATGGTTTGGGTTCAGAAGACTTCTTTTGATGACTGGAGTCGTGTGGATGGACCTTTGATTGCCAGAGGGTAAGTAAATTATCAGCAAATATACATTTTTAGGTGAACTATTCCTTTAAGTCGTTTTAAATGGATACTTCACTTTAAAATTAAAAATCTGTCATCATTTACTCACCCTCAAGTTGTTTCAAACCTGTATGAATTTCCTTCTCCTGCTGAACACATAGGAAGATATTTTGAAGAATGTCAGTAACCAAACCGTTAACTGTAACCATTGACTGCCATAGTACTTTTTTCCTACTATGGAAGTCAATGGTTCCAGTTAGCTGTTGGGTTACTGACATTCTTCAGAATATCTATCTTTCTGTTTAGCAGAAGAAAGAAATTCATACAGGTTTGAAACAACTTGAGGGCGAGTAAATGATGACAGAATTTTCATTTTAAAGGGAAGTATCCCTTTAACTAACACAACTTTATTTTTTATAACAATGCATGTTTGTACAACATTAAAGGGATGGTTCGGAATAAAATTAAACTAGGGTCTTTTCCCTTGGTTGAACATTATTAAAGTTAGAGCTTATTTAGAGAAATCAGCCAAATGGCTTAGTGCAGGTGCTTATGGATCCTAGGAGTTTGGCTCGAGGTCATGGTGCTAAGGACCCTATGTTGATTTTACTCCAAACCATCCCTTTAAAATGCTTGACCATTAGTTCATCTTGTTTTGTGAGTGCAGGTCTTACAGGTCCTAATGTTTGGTACTTTTGTTTATTTCAGGTGATATGATTAAGCCTGCAGCATGGTTGCTCTCCATTGAAGGACAAGTTGTCATGGGGCCACACGCAGACTTTATCACCGGTATTGCTTCGCTGTTTTCCAGTTACTACTGTTTGAATCTTCAATATCCAGAAGAGTCTACATGCACTCTTGAATTTATTCAAAGGTATTTAATCTCCTTTCAATGTTTCATGTGGGATTAAAGGGATGGTTCGGAGTAAAATCAAGCTAGGGTCTTTTGCACCAAGACCTCAAGCCAAACACCCCATCCCCCCCCCCCCCGGCAAGTGTTATTTAAATAAACTACTGATGTACTTTCAAACTTTCAAAAGCCTAGTTTTATGAGTACAGAACCTATTTGTACTACTGTAGAAGTTTGGCACCATTCTGGGCATTATTAGTGTGGTAATTTACCAGATACAACCTAGGATCCATTAGCGCCTGCACTAAGCCATCCGGCTGATATCTCTAAATAAGCTCTAACTTTAATAATGTTCAACCAATGGTAAAAAGGCTTCTGGGAGGTGTTTGGCGCGAGGTAAGACCTTTAAGACCTTTATCAGCCGATACCGAGTACCAATCTGATACCAAATTGTTAATATATTGTATTTTCACTGTGATGAAGAGACAGACTTGACTTGAACATTGCATCCCTAGGCAAATCAGGGCGAACAGATTAGGTACAGATGAATAGCAAAATATGTTTAGAAATGTTAACACCATAAAGTAAACTCAAAATTCATCAACAGCATATAAACAATGTAAATAGTACTTATTGGGAAGTCGTGGCCTAATGGTTAGAGAGTCGGTCTCCCAATCGAAGGGTTGTGGGTTCTAGTCCCGGGCCGGCAGGAATTGTGGGTGGGGGGATTGCATGTACAGTTCTCTCTCCACCTTCAATACCACGACTTAGGTGCCCTTGAGCAAGGCATCGAACCCCCAACTGTTCCCCGGGCGCCGCAGCATAAATGATGAACACTGCTCCGGGTGTGTGCTCACTGCTCTGTGATCAGCCATGTACTGGCCATCGGGACTACCGGGAGATTCCCGGTGGGCCGCGGTCTGGTTGGGCCGGTGCGTTATGTATTTTGTTTTTAAATCATTAATAACCCCAAATATATTCGTAATTATATTGTTGTATAGTCCAATTCCGACCTTATGTGTCTCTCTCGTGGAGCTGCATGATGCTTTTTTTTTTTTTTTTTACGTTAGTCACAATAATTTATTTAAAACATTACAAAAAGCAGTATAAAGAACAGATAAAACGACGCGTGCGCATGATGCTGATGCGAGCTGCGAGACGTGACGTGTTCACTGCTCATTGGCCAATCAGAATCAAGTTCTAGCCTTGAAAAGCGGCCCATTACAACTGCAACGAAATTCAATATGTTAAATAATAAAATATCTAAGCGTAATGGAGGGGCCGAACGTTGAGAGAGAGAGAAAACGACAAGCACTTGAGGCAGATGCCACCAAATGTGTCAAGATAAATAAATTATTTGCTGGAAGGCAAAAGACTTACGTGAAGACGTCAGCAGGGCGGGACTTGACTGCTGAGGTGAGACAGAAGTGTAATGATACATGTAGGCTACTGCATTGTTTTGCTTCAAAAAGTTATGATATTCCTGCTGTAATATCTCACCACTCACTGATCTATATAAATTACATTTACAATTCTCAGCTCTCAGGTTCTGTCCATTTTATGACAAAATTCAGACAATACCGTTTTGGCGCTAGAAAATGTGACATGACAGATCGCTTTAGCGCCTCACTTCAAGTAAACCGATCATCTGTTACTTTCTATTTAAAGATACAGTATATCTTACCGAAATGTATATATGCCTCATAAATAATATCGATCAATCAGTCATCAGTCAAAACAGCAGGAGAACAATTATCACAGAACGTTACATTTACCTCAAGAAAGCCATTTAAAGAGCAGGTTAGTTGAGAAAAATAGCCAAAATAATTGAGTATTTTGCTAAATATGTGCACACTATAGTACATATTTATTATATTTTCACCTGTCATTAGATAATTGTTATTAAAAACTGCATTATATTTAATTATTTTTAACATTTAATAATAAAAGCTGATGCTCTTTGTCTCTGTATATTTACAGTATTTATGGCAGATATATTTTATCAATTTGTAATCAATTGAGAAAAAAATCTTTACCTACTGTCGGTCTGTGTCATTGTGAACATAAGACAAAGAGAAATAACTCACTGCTCTTGAATAACAGCTTTAACAAGGATACTGTATGTATTTATATGTATATGTGTGTGTTAAGTGAAGTATTTTATATTTGGATATGCAATATCTGTACCTGAAAACGGTGCTATTTATTATATTTTTTTCTTATTTTATTACTGACTGTTACCTTGTCTTCATTAATGTTTGAACCTAATAGTTAGTGTTTATTGTGGTATTGAAATTGGAATTGTGAAATGAGATTGCAGCTTATTTACAAAGAAAACAATAGCAATTTTATTTTTATGTATTTATATTTGGCAGGGCAAGTACAGTTTTGAACCCTAGCATTGAGCTCTGCATTTGAATATAGAAGCCAGTCTACTTCAAGGATTTTTAAAGGCCTTTGATCATGTTTAGAAAATTGTAAAATAAATCACTACACAACGTTCTTTGTCTTAATTACTCTTTTATTTTATTGTAGAGCAGTGGTCTTTATAAATCACATTTACTGTAGATCATCGTCTTAAAGCTGCAGTAGGGAACTTTTGACGCTCTAGCTGTTAATAATCAGAACTGCTTGTGTCTTGCGCAAGAACATCGTAGCTGGAACTACTTCTCTCTGTTTATGTCTATGAAGAATCACAAAGGTACTGGGTTACTCCGCCGCAGTACCCCCGAAGCAATCTAAAATAGTCCGAATATAAACACTTATTATAGGTGCACCCTAGTGATCCAGGACAAGCCAAAAACACGGTTTGGAAAATGGATTCATGGTGTACTCGCTTATTATATACATTTTTCTACATTTTGAACACAAACAAAGTTACGGACTTCAGCTCTGATTGGTTGTTTTATACCGGGAGCGCATGACTTTCTGCAAATGGCAATAGGACACTGGGAGGAGCTTGATTTTTTTCACTGATTATCTGTCTCATATTCTACTGTCAGGACATAATGACAGGTTTAATAAATATGTAAAAAATATATTTTTACAAAAGTTCCCTACAGCACCTTTAATACAAGCCTACTATAAGCAGCCAACAGGTCAGAGGTAATATGTGTAAATTAATATATATATATATAAAAAAAAAACACAAGTGTTATGTTGCTGCACTATTAGATTAATAAGAAGCACATCAATTAAGACCTTTAGATATTTAAAATAAAGCCTGATAAAATCATTAGCATTTTCTTTGTTTATTATTTTAATATTTTTTTCTTGGTTTTGATAGTAATACATTCTAATCAGTAATTTTACATCCAGATTAATGTATGTATAGACGTGTAGTGTGTGTGTGTGTGTGTGTGTGTGCGCGCACATGTTTACATGAACAGTGGGCCGGTCTGGATGAAGTCCAGGGCTGATTTTTTGTCCCAGTCCAGCCCTGTCTGTGTGTGTGCATTTCGGATGGGTTAAATGCAGAGCACAAATTCTGAGTATGGGTCACCATACTTGGCTGAATGTCACTTCACTTTTTAAAGGAACAGTTCACCCCAAATTTTTTAATTTAAAAAGTGAAGTGACATTCAGCCAAGTATGGTGACCCATACTCAGAATTTGTGCTCTGCATTTAACCCATCCGAAGTGCACACACACACAGAGCAGTGAACACACACACACACACACACACACACACACACACTGTGAGCACACACCCGGAGCAGTGTTCATCATTTATGCTGCGGCGCCCGGGGAACAGTTGGGGGTTCGATGCCTTGCTCAAGGGCACCTAAGTCGTGGTATTGAAGGTGGAGAGAGAACTGTACATGCACTCCCCCCACCCACAATTCCTGCCGGCCCGAGACTAGAACTCACAACCTTTCGATTGGGAGACCGACTCTCTAACCATTAGGCCACGACTTCCCCCCGGTGATAATTATAAAAATTATAAAAAAAGGCAATGATGGAATGACAATCCAAAATAAAAATATAAATTATCAGCAAATTTAAATTTTTAAGTTAACCATTTCTTTGAGTACTGCACATTACTACAAACTGCTCTGAAACCACGAGTCATGAATGAACTCAAACCTGGTGGATGTGCAACAGTTTTCACTTTCAAACGTGCAATTGCATGTCTTTAAACTGTCTTTCTTTGAAGTTTAATAATCCCAAATAACAAATTAGAAAAACTAAATGGATTATTGAAAAATAATCAGTGTAAAATATATTCTAATGTTAGACTGTATTTTCAAATATATAACAAAAATAGTGAGTCTCTCAAGACTTTGAAATGTTTTGTTTTGTTTTTTGTGGTCTTAGGTGCTTCCTGGGAATCAACCCTGATACAGGATCTAAATCCAGGAAGAAGCAGGGAGGCATCAATCAGCAAGTTTGTTCTCTGCTGCGCAAACTTGTGGATTTTGAATGGATGGCAACATAATCAGATTTTGTGTTAAAGGAGAACTCCGGTCAATTTTAACATTGAGCTAATTTTTTTGTAAACTTGGAGTGCTGTCAATACAGAGAACAACAACAAAAATCAATGTTGCCTACACTTGTTATCCTCTTTTTAAAATCTGCACCCTGTTGACTTCAATGGGGCAATGTTTAAACCGGCTTTTAGCCTTTTAACATCCTTGATGTGTCATTTTAAGTGCACAGCCAATGTGAGTGATTCCTTCAGAGTGAACACGAGTGAATCTGACTGCAGTAGATGTGAAAAATATGAATGAAAATGAAGTTTTTGTTTAGTATATGTTTAGTTACTTATGATCACGCACGTGAACTCGAAAATCGACTACTTTGGACTTAAACTGAAAACAGGATGTAAATAAAGATATGAGCGCTGGCTGAATTAACTTCACTTTTATTCATATTTTTCTTTCTAAATAAGTTCACCATGGTCAAGACAATAAACTATTTTAAAAGCGCACCTTAGTGAGATATCAGTCAGCATTTGAACCGTTACTATGTGTGTGTGTGTGTGTGTGTGTGTGTTTTCATATGTATCATTACATTATTCAAGTCCGTTCAAACGTAATACATTCATTTAAAGTTGTTATTTGGCAAGAACACAGCAAACACGGTCCTCGGTCTCGTCTAAGCCTGAGATACATCACCCGGCGCTGCCGTGGGTGAAACATTCCCCCCATCTCCTCCATTAGAACATAAAAACAAATATTAACAATACTGGCTCCAAAACTTTTATAAATGTGCCAGGATGTCAGCTCTCCTCTCGCACCGCTGCTATGTGACAGAGCGCTAATCGGGAACAGCTGGTGGCGGAATTAGGAAATCCTGCGAAGGCGAAGCATCACACGCACTTCATAGGGCCCTTCGTGCACTTCTGAAGGCATTTCTCGGAAGCCAGTATTTCGAGGATGCTACATCCGTCGAAGGACTGTTCTAATGTTGAGGATCCTCAGAATTTCCACCAAGGACTGAGTCCTTCGTTCGAAGAATATCCCATACACAGGAAAGGATGCATATGTGTAGCCTTCGTGGTCTTCGTGCTCTCAAATCACCCACAATCCTATGCGCGCAGCTTTGCTATCTTGTTCAGAAATTCAAAAATGTCGAACGTTAGCGTAGTCGGAGCGTTAATGGTTTTTATTTACATTAAAAAACAGCTGTTATGACTGTAGTAAATATAAGTAAAGTTTAACGTTTAAATGCCAGTACAAAATACTACCATACTGATATTGTAAATTATACAAATACAAATTACGTTATTGATGGCTAACTGAACCGGACCTGTCATTTAACAATTGGTTGCGTCACTGGCATTTCTTTTATAAATAACTAGTTAAGTTGTTCAAAGTAATTTAACAATAATATTACACCATTATACCGTTCACAGTGTTATTCAAACAGAGCTTTTCACTGACGTAATGACGCAAGGACGTGCACTTGCTAGCCTGTTCCTTTACGTGTTCTTCGTATGCTAAAGAGGAGCCTAGCCTCTGAAGGAAGTGACTCGGAAGGACCAGTCCTGCCAAAGAAGTTTCCTTGTCATTGAGAAACGCCTTCAGACCTGGTGTTCGAAGTCCGTGGCCTTCGAAGTGTGCACACTAAACTTTGGGACACAGCTATCGTCTGTGATGTGCCTTTATTCTGAGCCCATGATGACGGATCAGAGCGTTCACACTGCATGTGGTATAAGACTAGAAATAAAAACGTGTGAGAATAATTAATATGTAGCACATGAGCATAAGAGAGAGTTGTGAGTGCACAGGACACAGTTTAAGAGAGGAGACAAGTTTTAAGTGCGCACACACTCTCCACAGAACAGCGTGTATCTGAGCAAACACGACTGGTTTTGTGACAGAGCAAAGGAAACCTGCCTGTGAACAGAGAGATTTGCACTCGTGCATTATTTTAATGTTCTCTCTCGCGTCACATTAATGCGTTCTCGCTGCACACGCTTACACATACAGTATACACCCTGCAATCGGGGTATGTGTGAACCTGTATAATGTATAACAAATCTATTTCAACACCTGAGGCACTGCTATAATTAATGAGCTCTATGAACACAGCATGGGAAAAAAGAAAAAAAGTCCCTGGACACGGGATTTATTTATTTATATTTTTTGTCATAAGATTTTTTGCCTATATATATATATATATATATATATATATATATATATACACACACACATATTCATAAGTCTATAAATGTTGTTACATCTTTACTATAGTGATTATTTTGACTTATGTCTGTTCTAAAGATGTTAAAACTTTTAGATAAAGCAATAATTGGTTTTCTTTTGGAAATATGTTTCAAATTCATCCTGAATGCATTTATGACTGTAAAGCATATCGATGTGTGTCACAATTGTGATTAAAATCAAAATCACAAAATTGATCAAATACATTTTTCATATCGCACAGATCTGGTTCATTCAATAAATACAGTTAACAATCTGGCTTCTGAGTACTAAGTTATTAACCCAACAACAGTGGGGTCAGTTCATTGTTTCGCAGTTAACTTTTGTTGCTTGAATAAAGATTAATATATATAGTTTATCCCTATACAATTTATATTTTTATAGTATTTTTCAGTTAAATAACACACATTCAGATAAATAATTATACTGTCATGTTGAATGGCTATAATTAATGGCTAAATTTGGGAGGAAGATGTATTTCATAGAGTTCAGCAGTATTGATATTTGTTAATAATGAGACTTTGTAAAGGGATGTCATTATACCATGTTTATTTTGTTTCTACATTCATTTGGAGGTTCATTGTGAAATTATGACAATATATTAGTAAACGTTATATTATAAATATAATTGCTTCCTTTACGGCGCGCGCGAAGAAAGCTTTTATTTTGGTGGGACGTCGTGACGTCATAGTCCCGCGCGCTCCCGCGGCTGTGGTTCAGCTGGAGAAAGGTCCGTGTTTTGAATCCTCTGAAGTGTTGATATCTGGACAGCGCGAATTCAGTCAATTTTATGTAAGGGGTGATATCACGTCCCAGCCGGCATTTCAACATTGAAACAACGTCAGGGACCGGGGAAGGAAGGACCTTTCGATTTTCCAAATGGGATCAACGTTGATATTGTGACATAGATTGACCGTCCTACCTTTCACCCGGGGTAAATACACAACTGTGCGATCAATTAGAGCCGAGTTTGCATTTACATGAGAAAGGCTAACAATATAATGACTGGCAGCATTAAGCAATGGCTTTACCATCAACTTTAATAAACTACCACATGCTCAAAATTATAAAACAGCAGTTTTAATTTGGAAACATACTGTATAAAACAGATGAATATAATCCCAAACTTTATCCTGCAGTATTTGTGTATGGATGTATTCTTAAAAACATGTTGAATATCAACATAAATACAATAATATTTAAAGGTTTTTTATAAAATGATTTGGCATATTTTGGCAGGGAATAGTAAATGCCCCCTCACACAATATTTTCATTTTACAGTTCAGTAACAGTGAGGTTGGAAACAAGACACTATTCATTATACCTTTATTAAATGTATTCAGATGCAAGTTTACAATATTCACAAATTATTCACAAGCAGTGTTTTCAGATCGCCCAGTTACTCCATTTTAATCAGAACACTAGCAATACAGTGTAGTAAAACAAGTCAAATCACAAGCTATATCACGATCTCTAGCAGAAGTGACAGTGCAATGTAGCAGATGAACAATTTCTTACCAATGTTTCAAGAACAAGCTGGATCCTTGATTACTCTACAAGGGGAAAGAAGAAATGATTTACTGAAAAGTTCTTAAAAAGCAGGATTTCATTTTATACCATTTCTTTAAACCATTGGTTCTCAAACTTTTATATTAAGTATTAAATATTACAAATTTGTTATTAAATATTAAGTTGCACCATAAAGATAACAAGGTGCAAAATGGCATAGACAGCCAGGAGATCACCTGAGATCTGTCAGTATTGAGGGAGAAACCCTGATAAAAATGCTGATGTGTTAAATACTTATTTTCCCCGCTGTATATCTGAGATCACAAATCGGCCCAAAAATACAAAGAGCTGATTTTCTTACCCACATCGTCCACATCAGTAGTTAGCTCGATGCGCTCTTCTGGCCTCAGGAGAGAAGACCAAAGCCTCTTTCCCCACTAGCTGAAATTATTATTACATTTGAATAGAATACAAATATTGATCATATTGGTGTACAAAACTCCAATTTAGTTTTTCAGCCATTCCTACTGCACATAAAACCAGTATATATTTCAGAAAACACTTTGAAACTATTATAAGAATAAAAACATATAACACACCTAAAGCATGGGATTCATATCAGGAAAATGTGGAAAAATCTCTAAAAGACAGACATTCACATAATTTACCTGGAACACAACAACAGATGAGCATCTAAGTTGATCATCTGTGATAAAGCAACACAAAATACACACACGGGTATCTATTTATCTTCTGCAGGTTACATGTCCTTTATGCTACCCATCTGTAAACTCTGGTAATACTTTGCTATTTTCAAAGATAATAAAGATAAAGATAGCGATTTTCTTACCTCATTTTGACAGGATGTTTTCAGGACCTCGCAGAACACCTGACCCTTCTTATGTTCACAGCTTTTGTTCTCCATTGACATGTCACGACTCAAATTCGCTCAAAATAAATAAAAAATGTTCAGGCAAATATGAAATAATTCGGGACCGACCGAGCGGTCAGTTATAAGCAGCAGCTCACAGTCAGCCGCCTCGCTCACAGAAAGACGAAGAATGTAGAAAGGAGTGAACCGATTCATTGTCCAGTTTCCTGAATGACAGCAGATTAACCAATCATGATCAAAGCAATTAAGTAAAACAACCAATAGGAATTGTTTCAGCTTAATAAAGCAGCAAAATGATTGTTGTTAATGATGATAATATTTAACATATACCTGTAGATTTTAGAATAAGTATCATGGTGAAAATATTGTAAAATGCTATGCGAGAACAACCGGCTAGATGTACATTATCACGATTATTACACGGCTACTTGCCACATTAATAATTCAGGGCTCCAAACAAAAAAATCGACTTAGGAGCCATTGGCTCCTATGAGAAAAAAACTTAGGCGCCAAATTATTTTTTTAGGTGCCACAGAATAAACATGTTTTATGTGTTTTATTTAAATTATTTATTTTACATTTTAACTTTTTAATAATACTGACGTGTTTATGTCTAATCTTTTCTTGACTTTATCAGCATTTTAATCCATCTTGTAGATAACCTGGGAATGAAGGTTCACTTAAAGTGGGAGCTAAATGTCTTTTCCAACTTGAAATATACAGTCATGCGTTGTTTATTACACATAATCTGTCCCAATATCATGGCCCATAAGCATCACTTGGCCCCTGAGTATAGTTTGGGGTCCTCCTCAATGCATCTTGTAAATGTTGTCATACTCTCTTAAAAATAAAGGTGCTTCATGATATCATAGAAGAACCTTTTTTTCCTGTCTAAATGGTTTCATAAAGAACCTTTAACATTTGAAGACAATAACAGATTATGAAAAGATCAGAAAGAGATTGTTCTTCAAAGAGCCTTTGACTGAATGGTTCTTTTGAGGAACCAAAATTGTTCTGTGAAGAACCTTTTAAGCTCCTTTATTTTTAAGAGTGCATGTCTTTCACACTTTCAGTCAGTTTTTCTTAATTAGTAAAATTACATTTTATAGGAGGAGTTGAATCATGTAGACAACAGGTTAAATAAAAACGTAATAGCTCATAAATATAGCAAAATGCTCCTCTTTATAGTTATCTTTCTAGCTGACTGATGATGGACACCGAAAAGCTACTGAGGTTAATATTACGTAGCAATGTTAACAAGCTTTACACGTTTTCCGCAGTTTGAAAGTGTTATGCTGCATAATCTCTTATAAAATAGCCTACCTTTTGATGTTAATTCATGTTCATTATGTACTCTAGTAGCAAAGAGCAAGGTATGATAGGTTCACGCGCTGCTTGAACTGAGGCACTACTCACGAGTTAAAAAATCTAAACTTTTCAGAATCCCGCAAGCGCACCGCAGGTCATGTGACAAGAACCAACCAATCAGCTTCATCCTTTCCAGTACCAACGTTGAAAGCTCAGCCAAGATGAAGGAACAGCTGATCATAGCTGTATATGGATAGCATTTTTAAATAAATTTAGTAACAGCTGCTGCAAGCGATTTTTAGTGCTGCAAATCCATTTATCCTTTGCTGAAATTTCCGCGTCTTCATGGAGAGAGCAGCTCATGGTTGCTTAGCAAAGGCAGACGCTTCAGGAACGCTTCTGCCTGAGCGCTTTGGAAATCAGAAAGCGGCGCGCCTAGCGTTTTCTACGCGTTTTAGTCGCGATATCTGAACGGCCCCTTAAAGAGCGCCAAAACTGTATTTATTGTTTGAATTTTGTTATGAATTTGGAATAATTTTAAAGCTGATACTTTGTAAATTAAAAAGTAACAAAGCACAACGCGATTACTGGACGGCAAGTGCACTTCAAATAATGAAGTGCATGCATTAACAGAACACAGCATGCACTAAGATCTAAGAAGAAGCCTTATGATTATAAACAACAACTGTTAACGACATTGCCAATATCCACACAGATTACAGCTTATGAACAAGTTATGAACGAAATAAATGCTGTTTTCTGCACTTTCTCTTCAAGTCTCCATCATTTCTCTCTCTCGCGCGTTTATCAGGTGTGTGTCAGCGCTGCTGCGGCAGATGAGGACTGTTTAAAACTCCTTTTCCCACTAAAACTTCAATGCGCATTCACTCAATGCGCGAACATAAACGATGTGGATGCAAAACAATCAGGAAAAAAAGGCACTACATGCTATTTTTTAAGAGATAATATGTAAATACGTATAGGCCTAGTCGCCAGTGGCGACCTCAGCAAAAACTTCAGTCGCATTTTAATAATTATGGTCGCATATGCGACCGTTTTAGTCGCAGTTTGGAGCCCTGTAATTAGACTCATAATATTGAGTTGAAATATTTGAACGCAAAGCTTCTGTGAAGACAGCGGCAAGTGGCATATTCAAACAAAATGTAAGGGAAACGGTGCAGGCAAACCACATATTACACAACATTTCACCACAAAATAATTAAGGCAATAAAATAATTAAGAAACCTTACCAGTTTGTTAGTTATCTTGCAATTGTACACCATTTTGAATCAAGTTTTAATATTTCATTGGCTAAACAAATGCACAGCTTCCACCAAGAAAAAAAATAGTTCAATCCAAAGTACAGCGCCGACTGCTGTTACCCAGATGAGCCTGTGTTATTTACATTTACAGGTTGTTATCCAGGGATAACGTAGCTCAGAATGTCACAACCGACCAATCAGAATCAAGTATTCCACAGAGCCGTGTAATAAACAAATATAAGGCACTTGTACACTCACCTAAAGGATTATTAGGAACACCATACTAATACTGTGTTTGACCCTCTTTCGCCTTCAGAACTGCTTTTATTCTACGTGGCATTAATTCAACAAGGTGATGAAAGCTTTCTTTAGAAATGTTGGCCCATATTGATAGGATAGCATCTCGCAGTTGATGGAGATTTGTGGGATGCACATCCAGGGCACGAAGCTCCCGTTCCACCACATCCCAAAGATGCTCTACTGGGTTGAGATCTGGTGACTGTGGGGGCCATTTTAGTAAAGTGAACTCATTGTCATGTTCAAGAAACCAGTCTGAGATGATTCGAGCTTTGTGACATGGTGCATTATCCTGCTGGAAGTAGCCATCAGAGGATGGGGACATGGTGATCATAAAGGGATGGACATGGTCAGAAACAATGCTCAGGTAGGCCGTGGCATTTAAACAATGCTTAATTGGCACTAAGGGTCCTAAAGTGTGCAAAGAAAAACATCCCCCGCACCATTACACCACCAGCAGCAGCCTGCACAGTGGTAACAAGGCATGATGGATCCATGTTCTCATTCTGTTTACGCCAAATTCTGACTCTACCATCTGAATGTCTCAACAGAAATCCAGACTCATCAGACTATTCAACATTTCTCCAGTCTTCAACTGTCCAATTTTGGTGAGCTCGTGCAAATTGTAGCCTCTTTTTTTGTCTTGACCAGGACCACACCCCTAAATGCACTGAAGCAACTTCCATGTGATTGGTTGATTAGATAATTGCATTAATCAGAAATTGAACAGGTGTTCCTAATAATCCTTTAGGTGATTGTATAATAGGCACTAGTGAGGAGAAAAACAGCTCAAACTCAACTGAGAACCAAACACTGTCAAAGGAGTGAAATTATCTCAATATAAACTGGTTTGACTTGCATTCTGTTATCAATTTGTAGCATTCGTTTGTAAGTGTTTATTAGCAAATCATGTGATTTAAGGTCCTTAACTCTCACTCTGACTGACTCCCTTACTAGTGTGCTGACTACTGAACTAGAGCTGATTGAGACACACCCAGAGATTTAGATTGGGTTTATCTTTCTGACTGCTAATTATTCTGATCTTAAACACAGAGGAACTCCCGCTGAAGAGACTGAGACACATCATTATCAAGATGGAGTTTATTAAAGAGGAGAGAGAAGACGTGAAGATTGAAGACACATTCAGAGTCAAACATGAAGAGACTGAGGAACAAACAGCGATGGTGTCAGTTAAAGAGGAGAGTGAAGACGTGAAGATTGAAGACACATTCAGAGTCAAACATGAAGAGACTGAGGAACAAACAGAGATGGTGTCAGTTAAAGAGGAGAGAGAAGACGTGAAGATTGAAGACACATTCAGAGTCAAACATGAAGATACTGAGGAACAAACAGAGATGGTGTCAGTTAAAGAGGAGAGAGAAGAAGTGAAGACTGGAGAAATATTCAGAGTCAAACATGAAGAGACTGAGACAGACACTATTACAAAGATGGAGTTTATTAAAGAGGAGACTGAGGACATGAAGATTGAAGAAACATTCACAGTCAAACTTGAAGATACTGAGAAACCAACGAAGATGGAGTCAGTTAATGAAGAGAGAGAAGTGAAGATTGAAGAAGTATTCAGTCTGAAATATGAAGAGACTGAGACACAAACAGGTAAAAACTTTTGTTTTCATCGAAACATTTTTATAATGTTTTTGTACGATGCACAAGGAAGCTAACAATATTCAGAGCCTTAAACGTAGAGAGGGGAAATACTTCAGTAATTTAACTTTAATGGTAATGTATATGTTCTTTCTGAACATAAATATAGACCCCTTAAAAGTTTGTAAACATTGCAACGTCTCCGGGTGCGCGGGGCTTAGCTGGAGGCAAAAAGAGGCGCGGACGCAATGTTGACATGCGTATGCTAGCACGTTTTTTGGAGGGATTCATTAAACATGGATGCAGAAGAAGGTTAGCACCTGTCCGAATATGTACAGTCCCTGAGTCTGCGGGACCGTGACAGCTATTTTTGTAAATTAACTCTTTCGGATGGAAGCAGGCTACCTGACCCGTATGCCATATAGCCATATGAAGTACTTTTGGGTGGTTTGGGGAATTTTGTCAAGGCTAATTTTCTAATGTAACCTAGCACTGGGCTAACTATGATTAGCAATGTGTATTATTTTAAGAGACCAATCAAAGGATGACACACATTTATCGCTGTGTGTTTGTTTAACATTTAAACTATAGTGCGCTGAAGGTTGTCAACTTTTCACCTATAAAACAGAAACTTGCTGATTGACTAGATAAAACCAACACACCAGGTCATATGCATAGAATATTTTACCTGATATGAAGTGTGCACTGCAAACACAAGCATTATTTATGATCATCTCAGTCCAGTCTGTACGCCCTTTTGCATTCAACCACAATTGTATTCTTGATTTCTGTGAAGGAATGTCTGCCGGGATTTTGAAACAAAAGTGCTGTTCCTTCTATTCTGGCAGTCAAAAACACAACAAGAAGACATTTTAAAGACAAAACTTAAAACTTTTAGTGCATCTGCAATGAGTTCTGCCTTATGTTTTGCTTCCAGCTAGAGCGGTGATGTCACAGTGACGTAGGTTATTAAGGGGTCTATAGGAACCTGAGAAAAAAATTCTTATTTCTGATTGGCTGGTAGGTGGCATTTAATTCTGTATAAATCTAAGACAGCTATGAACTCAGCGGAGATCTTCCCTGTGACTCATTTATCAAGTAGAGTCAAGTCACCTTTATTTATATAGCACTTTAAACTAAATACAATGCGTCAAAGCAACTGAACAACATTCATTACGAAAACAGTGTGTCAATAATGCAAAATCACAGTTAAAGGCGGTTCATCATTGAATTCAGTGATGTCATCTCTGTTCAGTTGAAATAGTTTCTGTGCATTTATTTGCAATCAAGTCAACGATATCGCTGTAGATGAAGTGACCCCAACTAAGCAAGCCAGAGGCGACAGCGGCAAGGAACCGAAACTCCATCGGTGACAGAATGGAGAAAAAACCTTGGGAGAAACCAGGCTCAGTTGGGGTCAGTTCTCCTCTGACCAGACGAAACCAGTAGTTCAGTTCCAGACTGCAGCAAAGTCAGATTGTGCAGAAGAATCATCTGTTTCCTGTGGTCTTGTCCTGGTGGTCCTCTGAGACAAGGTCTTTACAGGGGATCTGTATCTGGGCTCTAGTTGTCCTGGTCTCCGCTGTCTTTCAGGGCAGTAGAGGTCCTTTCTAGGTGCTGATCCACCATCTGGTCTGGATACGTACTGGATCCGGGTGACTGCAGTGACCCTCTGATCTGGACACAGACTGGATCTGTTGGCTACGGTGACCTCGGAATAAGAGAGAAACAGACTAATATTAGCATAGATGCCATTCCTCTAATGATGTAGCAAGTACATCGGGTGTTATGGGAAGTGTTCCTGGTTCCGGTTTACTTTATCCGGTTTAATTAATGCAGCCAAAAAATCCTTTTAACGGATTTGGATATTAAAAGCATATTAGTATGTTATGTGTAAGCCAGGTTAAAGAGATGGGTCTTTGAGAGCATAGGCCAAAATTTAGATCTATTTTTGAGATGGAAAAATGCAGTTTTACAAATGTTAGAAATGTGACTTTCTAAGGAAAGATTGCTATCAAATAGCACACCTAGCTGATGACGAACAATTAACAGAGCACCCATAAAGTCTTAGTGTTATGTTAATACATGCAGAGTTTTTAGGTCCTATAATTAACACCTCTGTTTTTCCTAAATTTAGCAGTAAGAAATGACTAATCATCCAGTTTTTCATATCGACTATGCATTCCAATACTTTTTTAAATTGGTGTGTTTCACTGGGCCGTGAAGAAATATAGAGCTGAGTATCATCAGCATAACAGTGAAAGCTAACACCATGTTTCCTGATGATATTTCCCAAGGGTAACATATAAAGCATGAAGATTAGCGGCCCTAGTACTGAGCCTTGAGGTACTCCATACTGCACTTGTGATCAATATGATACATCTTCATTCACTGCTATGTATTAATGGCGGTCATATAAGTACGATTTAAACCATGCTAATGAACTTCAATTTATGGCAACAAAGTGTTCACGTCTATGCAAAAGAATGTTGTGGTCACTTGTGTCAAACGCAGCACTAAGATCCAATAAAACTAATAGAGAGATACACCCTTGATCAGATGATAAGAGCAGATCATTTGTAACTCTAAGGAGAGCAGTTTCAGTACTATGATACGGTCTAAATCCTGACTGGAAATCCTCACAGATACCATTTTTCTCTAAGGAGGAATATATTTCTGAGGATACTACCTTTTCTAGTATCTCGGACAGAAAAGGGAGATTCGAGATTGGTCTATAATTAACTAGTTCTTTGGGGTCAAGTTGTGGGTTTTTGTTGAGAGGCATAACCCCTTTGCGGTCAGAGATCGGCGACGATCCACCCAAAGCGAGAGGAGTTACTTTTGTACCCAAAGAAGGAGGTGATGAACCAACCTGCATAAGAAGGAATCGGTCCGTCATATTGGCAACAACTGGCTCTTGTGTGGATTGATAACCAATCCGCGGGACTCTAAATGACTGAGTAGCAGTTATTTGTGCAATCAGTTCCCATTCTGATCTGGCTAGAATAAGCCAATGGTCAAGGTAGTTCAATACGCGGATTCCCATCTGCCTATGCACTTTGTAAAAGTGCGCATGGCCAGGGACAGTCCAAACGGAAGGACTGCATACTGATAGGCCACTCTCTGGAACTCAAATCTCATGGACCATGGGCAAATCTCTATGACCGTGAGCTATGTGAATCTGAAAGTAAAAAACCAATCCTTGGGGCAAATACCGTATTTTCCAGACTATAAGTTGCACTTTTTTTAATAGTCTGGCTGGTCCTGTGAATTATAGTCAGGTGGGACTTATTTATCAAAATTAATTTGACATGAACCAAGAGAAATGAACCAAGAGAAAACATTACCGTCTTCAGTGGCGAGAGGGCGCTCTATGCTGCTCAGTGCTCCTGTAGCCTTATACTTGTGTTCGAAAAACACGGTATGCGCAATAATTTTTTGGACCGTCATCATCTTGAACAACCAGCGTATAAGGGAGCTTTTCAGATGTTTGAGATCTAGAATGGGTCTAAGCCCACCCTCTCACTTTGGAACGAGGAAACAGAGGCTGAAAAAGCCTGACTCACTGTTCGCTGGAGGCACTATTTCCACAGCACCTCTTGCCAGAGAACAATAGCTTTGTTGTCTGGAACAGAGATTTGGTGGTCTGTGAGCGAACAGCATCAAGTAGCCTAGTTGAATTGTTTCTAAAACTCATCTCAATATTCCCAGAATGGCTACCGAGGCCATGTAATGTGAGGTGAGAGGCTTTATGAATTAATGAAACAGGGCCAAGCAAGGCGAATTAATGAAACAAGACAACCTGCGAGTGTAGGTGAGAGAGGCTCAAACTCTCACAGAAAGAGCACAAGCCATCAGCCATTGCAGCCTCTGCATGGGCACAGCCTAGACAAACGGCGCACTCAATGGGTCCGTATTCATTGTTGAACAGCATCTTGAATGAGCCATTTGTTGCATCCAGTGGGGACATAATTACTGATTAAAAATTATATATACTGTCTTTTTACATGTCTTTTTACACGTGCAGCCCTTCTCACTTAAAATGGCCCTTTTCTTTGCTTTGGCATCGGTTAAGTGAGTGGGTGACTTGCAAGTGCTGTCAGTCAGCGCTTCATGTCTTGAGTTTGGGCTTAAAGACTGCAAGATAATTTTGAAACCAAGACACTGTTATGTTCCTAAAGTGCTCTCTATTCCTTTTAGAGCGTAAGTAATACCCCTATTGACTCTCCCTGCTGCAGACATGCTCTGTTAGGGCTCAGAGAGTCTATGTGGAATGTTCAGGCAGTCTGTTTATTTGCTTTGGAGGCTGCCAGAAGGGTCTGCAACATACAAAGCAGAGACTGTCTTGATGGATTATTAATGCAATAGGTTTGGCTTATGCATCTGAAGGATTGGAATGCCTTATTGGTGTGAGAGCCCACTCCACAAGGGGAATGGCCTCTTCATGGGTTTGGTCAAGCGGCATATCTATCAGTGAGATCTGTGCAGGAGCGAAGTCTATCTGTCTAACCTCCCTTGTGGGAAGTAGTTTCTCAAGCCCTCAGCTAAGCTCAGGGCAAGATAATGTTCAAGTCCGTTAGGGCCCTCTTTAGTGCTCTAACACTGGGCTTGCAGAGCAGCATGTGATTGTTGCTATTTGTGTGATGTGATTGGAATCATCCCCACACACAGAATCAGAGCTCATCTTGCTCTGGCATCCATTGTTTTAGTATTCCTCCATCTCCTCAACCCCATCAACAGAATTTAAATATCTTGCCATTTACACTTGTTTTCCAAGCAGTAGTTAATCAGAGCTAGAGTTGAAGTCCCTAACAGCAAGCAAATTAATTTTCACATCAGTAGCCTAAATATTGCATAGCATATGGGCAAACAAACTCATGAAATATTATGGTACATATAGTGTTATCAAAAAGAAGTTACCAGTTTGCCAAAAAACAGTAAAATAAATTTTCAGGTGTTTTACATACCATTTACACATGATTAATGGCAGTTGTAATTTTTTGTGTACCAACATTTTGAAAATATGAAAACATTAAAGGATTCCAAAAATGTACATTAGAACAGCATTATGAACAACAATCTGTGTTTTATAAATTAGGCCCATTGTATGTTGCTGGTCATGAGTGGCATTTACACAGCAGGTACAATTGTGTAAGTAATATCTTGAGTATTTTTAAATGAATTACTAAAAACTAAAACCATAAATGCAATTGAATTTAAAAAAAATGCAAGTCTTAATAAGTGAGCAGTGGTTTCAAATTATTTGTAAGCTGAATCATTCAGTAACGAAACGCCACTGTGTGTTTCTCGTAGATAACTTAACAGTTTTAACCATGTGGTTCTCATGGAGTCCTCTAGTGGCCTGTCACTTCCTGGTTCTGGGAAGCATTTCACTTTGCTTTTTACATATGGCAAACCGTCAAATTGCAGCTGTCAACACAACACCTGGGTTCTTATATGTAGAAAATGTCATAACAGTATCCAAATTGAGTTCTAGCACCTTATGTATTTTTTTTTTTTTTTATTTAAGGGATAGTTCACCTACAAATTATATTATTCCTTTAATATCTTTTGTTTTTACAATTTTATAGAAAATATTACTAGCTATTCCGTCATTCATCATCAAACCCTCTGATGTTTTGTCAGGTTGTGAGAAAATATGAAACTGAATAATCATTGTCATAACTGCAAAATCTAATGATAATGTCCAACATAAACAAGTGAAGCAGAAAAAATCAGAGGACTTAATACAGAGCCCTGTGGTACACCATACTTGTGTTTGAGACGTCTATTCACATACATGTAATGGCAGTCTGGCAGATAGGATCTTATCCATGTTTAATCATATATTGTTTATGCTATGCAAGAGAATGTTGTGGTCTATGTTGTTGATTGATCTAATAGCACTAAAAGAAAGATAACTATAGTGAGGAACATGGTAAGGAAGGTTTCTGTACTATGAATTGGCATAATTCCTGACTGCAATACTGTTTACTGTTAGGGGAAGTCGAGGCCTAATGGTAAGAGGGTTGGACTCCCAATCGAAGGGTTGTGAGTTCTAGTCTCGGGCCGGCAGGAATTGTGGGTGGGGGGAGTGCATGTACAGTTCTCTCTCCACCTTCAATACCACGACTTAGGTGTCCTTGAGCAAGGCATCGAACCCCCAACTGCTCCCCGGGCGCCGCAGCATAAATGATGAACACTGCTCCGGGTGTGTGCTCACAGTGGGTGTGTGTGTGTGTGTGTTCACTGCTCTGTGTGTGTGCATTTCGGATGGGTTAAATGCAGAGCACAAATTCTGAGTATGGGTCACCATACTTGGCTGAATGTCACTTCACTTCACTTTCTCTTCAACACTGAACATAGTTGAGAGGAGGACACCTTTTTTTTATTATTAAATTTGGGATTTGTCTTTTCTCCTGGGTCATGTGATAATGGGTTTGATAACTGTCAGCTTTCTTAGACTACAGTTTTATTTTTTTATTTTTTTGTGGACTTGTTTTAAAGGTGAAATGTTCAGAATAATGATGGATTCTGAGAAAACTCTTATTTTAGTAGCTTAGTGTGTGTAGTATCTAACATGTTGTTGTTTTTATTGATTTATGTTGCTTTGATGTCTGTCACTTTGTGAAGTCAAACTTGTATTTGCCTTTTTTTCATTCAAGTGCTGAAAGAGGACAGTCAGAAACCGAATGAGAAGGAAGACAATAATCATCATGATTTCACGACTAAGGGAAAATCCACTAAGAAGATCTCAGAAAAAAGAGTTCAGATGACCAAATCAAATGATTCATTCACTTGCTCTCAGTGTGGAAAGTGTTTTAGTAAAAAAAAAAACCTTGTACTCCACATGAGAGTTCACACTGGAGAGAAGCGGTTCTCCTGCCAACAGTGTGGAAAGAGCTTCACAACCAAACTTAACTTTAGGAATCACATGATGGTTCACACTGGAGAGAAGCCGTTCACCTGCCATGAGTGTGGAAAGAGCTTCACAGCCGAACTAAACCTCAGGAATCACATGAAAGTTCACACTAGAGAGAGATCTTTCACCTGCCAAGAGTGTGGAAAGAGTTTCACTCAAAATGGAAACCTTAAAGTCCACATGAGAACTCACACTGGAGAGAAACCATACATTTGCACCCAATGTGTAAAGTGTTTTGCACATAAAAACACCTTTAATTACCACATGAAAATTCACATTCAAGAGAAATCTTTCACCTGCCGAAAGTGTGGAAAAAGTTTCACTGATAAACAAAGCCTTGAAGTCCACATGAAAGTTCACACGGGAGAGAAACCTTATGTTTGCTCTCTGTGTGGAAAGAGTTTCAGACACAAAAAAACCCTTAATCACCACATGAAAAATCACAATGGAGAGAAGTTGTTCGCATGTGAACAGTGTGGAAAGAGGTTTCGTTATAAAAATAGCATCAGCAATCACATGAGGCTTCACACTGGAAAGAGGCCGTATACCTGCAAACTGTGTGGGAAGAGCTTCACACAAAAAGGAACTCTTAAGATTCACCTGAGAATACACAAAAGAGAGAAACCATTCAAATGTGTGGAAAATGACTAACATGTAAAGGATCCACACGGGAGAGAAGGCATTCATATGTGTGTGTGCTAGTACGGTCATATACATGAAAACCATGTGCGACTAAAATGTTCACAATTGAAATCCTGCAATAATCTGCAAAATTGTTAATCAGAAACATGCATGATAAATAAAGATATTGCATAAACCTGCCTGCGAAATGCCAACATTCTCACCTGCCCACAAACACTCCTGCTAGTTAGTGTGTTAGCATAATGTTTAAGAAGACGCTGTGTCTCTCCACAGAAATACTATTCAAACCTTTTGTTGTGTGTGTGTCATATTACCAAGGACTGAATGTCTAATCTTGGCTGTTATCTTCGTTGGCTTTTAATCTTCTTAATTTGGACTAACAAGCTCTCCGAATCACAACCTGTAAGCGCGATTGATAAGTTATGTGTAGTGTTGGGCAGTAGTCTGTTACAGTAATTTGATAACTTTTTTTGTTACTGAATGATCTAAAGCATAATAATTTTTTAAATAGTAATCAGAGTGTAGTTACAAACCGAGGTCTCTATAGGTTAAGTGCATCATTACGTTGCTGGCAGAATGCGGTGTTTTATGATCTTGCGATTGTAAAAGGATGTAGCACACACACTGTCAAGTCAAGTGCGTTCAGTGGATTAGACCTGAAGCAACTGAGTGCGTCTAATTCATTTAATCATAAAGAATGTAGTGTAGTACACAGACTTTATAATCATTGTGAAACTGCTGTTTATTTTGCTGCAGGGACAGTTATAGGGCTAATACGGGAGAGATTAGGTCAGGCTGCTGTGCCTGATATAACTGTACTGCGTTCTGATTAAAAGGTAATACACAGCATCTTTTTATGTCATTATACGAACGGATTGGAGCTCTATATTATTGTTTTATGTAAAAGTGCTTTGTCAATGGTAAAGCTGACCAACTGGCTCAAGGACTCCTCTCTGTGCCAATCACAACGGCCTGGTCCAGCTGACCAATCAGAGCAGAGCACGCTTATGGAAGGGGGAGGGGTTTGCTCTGAACTTAGCAAATATTTTCTGAGAAAAGTACAATGTTTTCTGACCTTAGATGCATTTAACTCCCAATACAATATTAGGACACTTTAAAATATCCATATGACCTGCTCTTTAATAACATTCAAGTGTTGATTTAAAAAAAAAAAGGAATGCTTAAAGCTAGAATAAAACTGATTTTTTTTTTTTTTTTTTTTCAATAGGGTAACACTTTACGGTAAGGGTACACAAATGACCATGAATTAATGTCTGAATTATACATGAATATGTAATGAATTATCGGGAACTAACATGGGCTCATAATCTTTCATTCATGACATGGATGAACAACACCTTAATTGAGACAATAAGTAAGGTGAGTACATCATGATTTATGATCAATTACACATGATCATGTTTTCTTTGTTAGCAAAAAACAAGGTATTTTCTATAAATGGTGGATAAAGCTATGTTTATGGTACAAGATTTTAAAAAAGCATTATTTCACGCATGCAAGACTTTTTTTTCTAATTATTAAAGGAATATTTAAAAAATCCACATTACCTCATGGCTAGAACAGTCTTATCAATTGATGTGAGAACTAATGTTTTTCATTAAAAATGATACGAGTTATCAAGCATGTTCATTTCTTCTTCATAGTAGGTAAAGAGACAGACCTTAAGATTGTAGCCATCATCAACTAAACATTAGTTTCTCATGACTTCATTATGTTTGTGGTCCCTTAACTAAAGCGGTGACTTGTTCCCATGGAATGCTGATGAATAGTGTGTTATTAATCATGGCATAATTGTGAAATGACATAAATATGAAAGTTTTCACTCAATTAGTTCTTTATGATTTGTTTAACACAATGTGGTATCTTCAAGTGCAGGGGGTCATTTTGTTTCAGAAAATTATTGGTTTGCAGGGAATTACAGTTTTTGAACATTATTGTGTCTGGTGTTATAGTAAATATAATTTAATTAGACAAAAAAAAAAAAACTTGAAATTCTCCAGTCATTTTTGGATCCTTCAATCCAGTCATTTAAATGTGGTGCTCTCTGAAGCAGTTCCTGTCTAACTGCAAGCAAAGTCCCACATCACATTTCCGCCACTTCCATGGGGTGCTCCTTCTACATCATGTGTAACTCTGTGAAAGGTCTTGAGTGTCACTCACAGGAACCGCCAGATGACATATATGATGGTATAGTTACGGTCCTGTATCAGCCATTGTAAATGTATCCAGGCCTGAAGCAACGGATGAAAGGGCGCAGGACTAACAGTATCTCAAGGCAGTTGATGTGCCACTGTAATCAAGGTCCTGTCCATGAGCTCAGGGCTGCACACATGTTGCACAGGTGCCCAGCCCTCCACCACTTTCATGACCTCCTCCTGCACCTCCAGGAAAACTGACACTGAGAGGGCAGTCTGAAGTTATGAATTTAGGTAAATGGGTGCAGAGCCAGTGGTGGTTTTGTAGGCAAACATCAATGCCTTGAATTTAATGCAAGCAACTGTTCCAGTGTGAATTGATGAACAGAGGTGTGATGTGCACTCTTTTCGACTTGTTAAAGACTAATCTTGCCGCCTCATTCCTGATTAGGTGTAGATTAGTTCACTTCTAAAGTCTGGTTCTCCACCTGGGCTGAGAGATCCTCACGTATGGAAATCTTCAGCACCTCTTCCACATGTGGGATCAGCTCCAGAACAACTTTATCAAAGATAAGGTCCAACAGTTCACATAGCCTGTGATGAATAAAGTATTGTAATTTTATTTAATTTTATAATGACCCTGTGGCAGCGTTTTCCATTTGGGTAACACTTTATAATAACTGCACACTATAAATCATTAATTAAGCATTAGTAAACAGATAATTCATAATTTATAAAGCATTAATAGACAGTAATAATCAGTTTATAAATACAGATATAAATGCTTTATTCTTGATTTAAAAGCATATCTATAATGTGTAATTTCATACTTTATTCATTATCAATTTATCATTTCTCAATGAAGTATAGCATTATTTACAAACCAGTTATTTAGGAGTTGCCAGAGATTCATAAGATCACAAGAAATGTAGTAAATTCATGTAGTTATAAAGCATTTAGTAGTGGTCAGTTAACTATTTATGTGAGCTTATCTAAAGTGAGGACTAGTTATGCCTTGTAAAGCATTTATAAAGGATATTTAAAGGCTCAGTTATCTTCTAAACAAAAAACAGAAACAAACACCACACAGTGATACAGAACATAGAAATATTAACAGCCTTTAAATCTCATTTGTAAAAGCTTTACAAGGCATAAATAGTCCTCACTTTAGATGAGCTCACAAAAATAGTTAACTAACAACTACATGTTTTATATCTACCTGAATTAACCCTGAATTACAGTAGAAATAAATGTTAATAAACCATTTATTAACACTATAAGTAACTATTACTATATGTCTGAATAAAAAGATGTATGAATGCACATTTAAATAGCTTATTAATCATTTACTTACAATTTCTAAGTGATCTTATGAACCACTGACCACTTCCTAATAACTGGTGTGTAAATAATGCTATATTTAATTTAGAAATTATAAATTGATCATTAATAAAGTAGGAAAAAACAATTATTAAATGCATTATAGATATGCTTTTAAATTAGGTATAAAGCATTTATATCTGTATTTATAAACTGCTTATAAATGTCTATTAATGCTTTATAAATAATGAATTAACTGTTTCCTAATGCTTAACTAATGATTAATAGCATGCAGTTATTATAAAGTGTTACCCATATTTGTATGGTATTCATGCTTATTTTCTGTAAGTCCACAGTGGCTCTGATGTCGGTAGAAAATGAAGACTTTTTCATCTAACTACAAAGCACCTGCATTGCTTACGAGACGCTGTTGCTATCCCATACATAAGTCACATAGATTGAAATACATTATGAACAAATAAAGTGAGGTTTTTAAATGTTTAAATGAAATAAAAACAAATAAAGTTTCCGGGATTGTTAATATTCCTGCAAAATGTTCAGGGACTCCGCTAGAGTAATTGCTCCATATGTATCATATATCTTAAATTTATCAGTTGAACAAGAAATAATCCCTAAGAAATTTAAGAGTGCTACAGTTATACTACTATATAAGAAGTCTTATACGTTAAATATGGCTAATTACAGGCATGTCTCTGTTTTGGGTGCAATGTCTAAGATATTGGAAAGAGTTGTCTATGGCCAAATAAGAATATATATTAGTAAAAACAATATTTTATATGATTTACAGTCTGGTTTTAGGAAGTTACATTCAGCTGAGACTTGTATATTATATAGGACTGATAAAATAAGGAAAGCGGTTGACAATGGTAAATTCTGTGGAATGGTTATGTTGGACCTACAGAGTAGACCACACAGTTTTACTGTACGAGTTAAAGGAAGTTGGTTTTGATGAGAATTTTCTTGATGTCACACACACCGATCGGTCTTATGGTGATGACCCACTTCAAGTCGAATAAGCCTAATGATTCAACGAACCATTCATAAAGAACCATTTACTTCACTCCTGAATGAATCAACCAAATGAATGAATAAATGACTCGATTACTTAATCATTAAGACATCCTATTCCACCACCTACTGGCAGTTTTAGTTTATTACTTAGAGTATCATTTCATTAAAGAAATAATTATAGTAATAATAATAAAAATTAAGAACATACATTTTTTTAAGTTATAGTTCATCCAACCAAAACTGACAACTCTTGTCATCATTTACTCACATGGTCCAAAAGAGTAGTAATAATTTTGATCAAGCAAAATATTTCTTGCTAAACCTAGTTTTTGTAATCTCTGTTTGATCTGTTAGTCTTTGCATAATAATGACTTTAAATCATGTTTTCAGACTAATGTCTCTAAATTTGATGTACGATTAACCAGCCATAATAATATAAATATATATAAATGAATCCACACAGTCCTGTGAAAACAGCATATGATTTGGCTGTATCTCGTCTTCTCTCTTTTCACTCTGTCAAAACAGGTTCACATAAGTGTTTCTCGCCTGCACTACAATAGAGCCGCTGCACGGTGCAAGAGAGACTGTCGTTCTGGTTGCACCATCACAAATCAGAATAATTTACACATCTTTTTAAGACTTTTTAAACCATTCAACTCATTCAGATTTCTGCTTCTTGCTGTAATGTGCTCATCTGTTATAGTTGTCATAAATTTTTCTGTCACATGTTAAATACGGTAGACATTTACTAATTGTCTTTAAAATGTATATGGTTTCTGTAAGTCCATTTTGGAGACATACGTGTGCTTACAGGAGATCTGCTGTTAGCTATACTATATAATAAAACAAGTTTTTACAGCAAAACCACAAATATTGTACACTATTAGTGTCTTAAACAGTTTACTTTACAGTAGCTGGACAAATGTGATTTGACCCAGGAACAGTGTTTTTTGTTTCTTATACTCACATTTGGAAACACCCTCGTCACTATTCTCCATCACATTTGATGATGACGTATCCTCTCGTGTGGGCTTCTGGGATAGAAAAGAGTCTTATCAATGAGCACTTCAGAATCTGTACTGAAACAGTAGGACATCCAGCGATTTCTCACCTACTCTTTCATGAATCTAAACTTACAACATGTATGTTAGACCCTATACCATCTAAGCTCTTAAAAGAGGTGCTTCCAGAAGTCATAGATCCTCTTCTGACTATTATTAATTCCTCATTGTCATTAGGATATGTCCCCAAAACCTTCAAACTGGCTGTTATTAAGCCTCTCATAAAAAAGCCACAACTTGACCCCAGAGAACTAGTTAATTATAGACCAATCTCGAATCTCCCTTTTCTGTCCAAGATACTAGAAAAGGTGGTATCCTCACAATTATATTCCTTCTTAGAGAAAAATGGTATATGTGAGGATTTCCAGTCAGGATTTAGACCGTATCATAGTACTGAGACTGCTCTCCTTAGAGTTACAAATGATCTGCTCTTATCATCTGATCGTGGGTGTATCTCTCTATTAGTTTTATTGGATCTTAGTGCTGCTTTTGACACAATTGACCACAACATTCTTTTGCATAGACTTGAACACTTTGTTGGCATCAGTGGAAGTGCATTAGCATGGTTTAAATCGTACTTATATGACCGCCATCAGTTCGTAGCAGTGAATGAAGATGTATCATATCGATCACAAGTGCAGTATGGAGTACCTCAAGGCTCAGTTCTAGGGCCGCTACTCTTCACGCTTTATATGTTACCCTTGGGAGATATCATCAGGAAACATGGTGTTAGCTTTCACTGTTATGCTGATGATACGCAGCTCTATATTTCCTCGCAGCCCGGTGAAACACACCAATTTGAAAAACTAATGGAATGCATAGTCGATATAAAAAATTGGATGACGAGTAATTTCTTACTGCTAAACTCTGAAAAAACAGAGGTGTTAATCATAGGGCCTAAAAACTCTACTTGTAATAACCTAGAACACTGTCTAAGACTTGATGGTTGCTCGGTCAATTCTTCGTCATCAGTTAGGAACCTAGGTGTGCTACT
Source organism: Carassius auratus (assembly GCF_003368295.1). Classification (NCBI taxonomy): domain Eukaryota; kingdom Metazoa; phylum Chordata; class Actinopteri; order Cypriniformes; family Cyprinidae; genus Carassius; species Carassius auratus. The sequence goes on from NW_020528444.1 coordinate 422,090, forward strand.
TGATCGCAATCTTTCCTTAGAAAGCCACGTTTCTAGCATTTGTAAAACTGCATTTTTCCATCTCAAAAATATATCTAAATTACGGCCTATGCTCTCAATGTCAAATGCAGAAATGTTAATCCATGCATTTATGACTTCAAGGTTAGACTATTGTAATGCTTTATTGGGTGGTTGTTCTGCACGCTTGGTAAACAAACTACAGCTAGTCCAAAATGCAGCAGCAAGAGTTCTTACTAGAACCAGGAAGTATGACCATATTAGCCCGGTCCTGTCCACACTGCACTGGCTCCCTATCAAACATCATATAGATTTTAAAATATTGTTTATTACTTATAAAGCCCTGAATGGTTTAGCACCTCAGTATTTGAATGAGCTCCTTTTACATTATACTCCTCTACGTCCGCTACGTTCTCAAAACTCAGGCAATTTGATAATACCTAGAATATCAAAATCAACTGCGGGCGGCAGATCCTTTTCCTATTTGGCGCATAAACTCTGGAATAACCTACCTAACATTGTTCGGGAGGCAGACACACTCTTGCAGTTTAAATCTAGATTAAAGACCCATCTCTTTAACCTGGCATACACATAACATACTAATATGCTTTTAATATCCAAATCCGTTAAAGGATTTTTAGGCTGCATTAATTAGGTAAACTGGAACCGGAACACTTCACATAACACCGTACTTTCTACATCATTAGAAGAATGGCATCTACGCTAATATTTGTCTGTTTCTCTCTTGTTCCGAGGTCACCGTGGCCACCAGATCCAGTCTGTGTCCAGATCAGAGGGTCACTGCAGTCACCCGGATCCAGTACGTATCCAGACCAGATGGTGGATCAGCACCTAGAAAGGACCTCTACTGCCCTGAAAGACAGTGGAGACCAGGACAACTAGAGCCCCAGATACAGATCCCCTGTAAAGACCTTGTCTCAGAGGACCACCAGGACAAGACCACAGGAAACAGATGATTCTTCTGCACAATCTGACTTTGCTGCAGTCTGGAATTTAACTACTGGTTTCGTCTGGTCAGAGGAGAACTGGCCCCCCAACTGAGCCTGGTTTCTCCCAAGGTTTTTTTCTCCATTCTGTCACCGATGGAGTTTCGGTTCCTTGCCGCTGTCGCCTCTGGCTTGCTTAGTTGGGGTCACTTCATCTACAGCGATATCATTGACTTGATTGCAAATTAAAACAGACACTATTTCAACTGAACAGAGATGACATAACTGAATTCAATGATGAACTGCCTTTAACTATCATTTTGCATTATTGAGACACTGTTTTCCAAATGAATGTTGTTCAGTGCTTTGGCGCAATGTATTTTGTTTAAAGCACTATATAAATAAAGGTGATTGATTGATTGATTGATGAATACTTAGGTTTCTAGCATACTTCTTTCTTCAGGTACTCCTACTAAATAGTAGATGAGTAGGCATATTGGAACGCAACTTAAGTATACGCACGTCCAAATCTCACAAGAATTAGTGTACCATGCAGGCAATTCTCGCTTAACCCTCTTGGTTTTACGGTCGAGTTTTCTTGACAAGATGCTGAACTGAATAAAACGGCCAATTTTGTCAAATAGGGTGTCAAATTTCATCAAAAAACGTCATGCTTCTATACAAAATCTTCAAGCTAGAGCGCATTGAATCAGTGCGAACAAAAGCGGAGCTAGTGTGAGAGTGAGCTATTTTATCAGACCAATATTGTCAACGTCAGCGGTTATTGGCATTATACACCAAGCACAAATGGTGAATCCTTTGTCCAATGTAGATGGTCCTTTGCCAATTGTCAGCGAGTATATATATAAATAGCACTGCTTATGTTCGGATCAATTGAGGTCAATCGGACATGCAGAGTTTGGAGTGTGTTATATAGTAGAGGTGTGACCTCGGCATCCTGGACTGTGACTGTGGCTGTGACACTCCTGAATCAAACGTACTCACCTGCCTATGATCCAGTCCCGTGTTCATCGTACTGCCCGCACTTGAAAACACGATGTATTCACCGAGCACTTGAATCACTAATAAACACTATGTACTGAATTCACCTACCTTTGTCTCCCGTGCATATCCTGACACTGTTACATCCTCTGATTGTGCAAATCCACAAAGGATTCTGAATCAAAGTAAGGAATGTAATGCATTGCCTTGTGATGACTTTGCGGATGACATCAAGCCAACTGATAGTATCTCAAATGTATACAGTAAAAAATCAGGTTAAAGGAGCTCTTCTTCTGGTTCACGCTCTTGTAGATCATCTACATCATCTGCTCCTCTTCAAGATGAAGCTGAAATGGCGGCTTTATTAGCTAGTCAGCAAATACTGCAACAGAAGCACACTGTGGAAGAGGAGCGCTTAAGAAAATATATATAGTATTTCACAATACTTCATGCTATTCTAATTAATCATTTTTTGGAGTCTTGCGTCTCTCAGAACCTGACACCTTTTAATTATGTTGTGGCGAAGAACATTCCTTGAATTCCTGTACCATATTAGTAGAGATTGTTAGAAGTGTATTATATGCTGAGTGTGTGGCTTTAAACATAGTCGTGTTTATGGTGCATGTGTTTTTTCATGTTCCCATACTGTATTCCAAAAAGGAGCATAGTATGGGTGTTGGTTTTTTTGTAATGGTATGCTGTATTTCTTCCTCTATTCCTTGTCTTCCTGTTCTGGTACATGTGACTAGTGAAAATAAAGGGCTTCTGCTACTACTACTAATGGCTGACATTGAGTCTATGTTCTATCAGGTAAAGGTTCCTGTAGAAGATAATGACCTTTTAAGGTTTCTATGGTGGCCAAAAGTCAACTTGAGTGAAGGCTTAGAGCAGGTGTGTCAAACATACGGCCCACAGAGGTGTCCAATATGCAGCATGAGGATATGATGAAAGCTGCGTTGTAACTGATGCTTGTGTGGCAATTTTCTTGTGATTTTAAACATGTCCAAAAGAAGACATTTGGCCTGGAATGACAGACAGGCTATTTAAGGAGAGATGGAAAAAAGGTATTATTATTTCAACGCCAACATGTAAGTTTAATCATAACTTGTGGCTAATATTAAATTACACTGAACGCACTGGATAGCTTTGTATGGAGAAAGTAAATGAACAAGGAGTGTGCAATATTTATTGTGTACTTATATCCTAACTGTTGTCTTAATGATGTGCGAACTGAGATTTTGTGACCTTTTTTGTAAAAAAACATTGTTAGTGTTTTTCAGTGTCGGATGAAGGCTATCAGGTTACAATATAATTCAAGATATGAGGCAAAAATGCCCTGTATTGTTTTTCATATTTGTCATGATCGTTAAGTAATGTTTAACTATAACAAGAGTGTTGCTTTCCCGAATGTCAGCGTGATCGCTTTTATGCAGTAGCTCAACTAAAAAGATGCTAAGGGGCCGTTCAAATATTGCACCTAAAAATGTGTGTAAAACGCTAGGCGCGTAGCTTTCTCCTTCTTTCCAAAACGCTCAGGCAGTTGAACTCCTGAGGCGTCTGTCATTGCTAAGTAACCATGACCCACTCTCTCCATGAACACACAGAAATTTGAGCAATGGATAAATGGATTTGCAGCTCTAAGAATCGCTTGCAGCAGCTCTACTACTAAATTTATTTTAAAATGGCTATCCATATACAGCTATGGCTGAGCTTTCAATGTTGTCAAGGAAAGGATGAAGCTGATGGTTAGTTCTTGTCACATGACCCGCGGTGCGCTTGTGGCATTCTGAATAGTTGAGATGTTTTTAACTCGATGTGGTGCGGACGCGCCTGGAAAAAATGAGCGCATCACACCACGTGCGCGTTGCGACCGTGTCACTTCCATTATGAGCGTGCATACTGTGCGTCTACATTGTGTGACCAGATGCTCACCTCCAGGTTGTTCACTATATGATTAAATTGATTGCCCTTTGCCGCTGACCAATTTCCTTTTCATCTTTGTGACATGTCATTTCCGATCAGCCATAAATAGCCCCTTTTTATTCAAATTGATACAATGAGGCCAAAAGACTCTGACTACAAAATTACTATGTGCTCCATTAAATACCAGTGCAATTCTAGGCATGGATCTACTCAGACAAGTACATCTAACTTTAGACATCCTCAGAATCTGCTAGCATTAAAATTTCCTCAGCACAAGTTTCTAACAATAACGTATTAACTCCTGAATATGCTTTCTTACAGAATCATCCAATTTGGGCTAAAGACAAGGATGATTTTGGGTTTTTGACAGGTGTAGAACCAGTCAAATTGACAGGAACTCCACCTCCTGTTACCAAGCAATATCCTATCAGTAAGGAAGCTATACAGGGGATAAAACCTATTGTTGAAGCAAGGAGTGCTATTTAACCCTCTGGAGTCTAAGGGTATTTTTGGTGCCTGGAGAAATTTTGTCATGCCCTGACATTTGTGCTTTTTTCAGTTTCTTATAAATATCTAAATGGGTAAAGTCTAGTCTCACTGTAATCAGCACAAACTGGGCTATAATAATGTGAAATGCATGTATGTACATGATTGTGTTTTTGAGAAAAAAAAAATATTATGCATGGTTAATGAAAAACTAAAAATGTTAAAACATTTGAATAAGGCCATAAAACACATACATAACATTGTTTCCCGGGACTGTTGAGAACTGGAGCTTGTAGCCTAGAATTTTTCTTCCTAAATTATGTGAAAATCATCTTGTTTACTCACTCACAGAAAACAATATATTGATTTAAATTTTCTATGACAGTTTTTGTTGGTAAAAGTCATATGCGAGTAGGCATCAACTATCATGAATATCATTGTGATTTACACCTGAAAAGACAAAGGCCTGCATAATGAGCTGCATAATGAGCTGCATAATGAGCCCTCAGTCAGCTGTGTCATTGAGAGGGAGGAGTTACAAGAAAGAATGTGAGAATAAAATAAAAGTATATAATTTTATGTTTGTAGTTTATTAAGAATATATTTAATTATCCCACAACATGATTTAATATCCACTTGGGGGAGCAGTTAAACCGTTTATTAGAAACAATCAGAGCTGACTTTCAAACAAATTTTTAGGCATCCTTACTCCAGTCACACAATCCTTCAGAAATCCTTTCAACAATCTTATTTTCTACCAAAAAAAAACCCCATTTATTATCATCATCATCATTATTATTATTATTATTAATGTTGAAAAGAGCTGAGAATATTTTTCAGGTTTTTTAGGGGGAATAAATTGAAAGAACTGCATTGTTTTTACATTTGTTAGAGTTATCTCTATTTGTCACATTTATATTATTTACATCAAGCTTTTGAATGGTATAGTATTGTATATTGTTATTGAAACTTCATAATGTTTCACTTGATTATACATTTAGTCAGGAATTATAGTTTGGAAAAAGTATTTGGAAAAAGTCTATAAAATAAATAAAAAGTATATAAATAAATAAAAAGAGACTTACTCACGTTTATGATCTCTGCTGAATAAAGTGCTTCATTCTTTTTTTCTGAAGAAATCCATTTCTCAAATCCTCAACCACATCACATCTTTTTGGGGTGATTTATGTCTTATTCCTCTCATTGCGAAGCAAACAGTAAAATAAAAAAACTTGAACAGTCTCGCTGCTTTTTCTTCTGTTATTGGAGTATTCAAGTGGCGCGCTTCTGTTTGAATCTGAATAGCGCGTTCAGCGCGGGGGTGTGGTCACATTAGATATAATGAAGGGAGAATATCTGTTTTCGGCGGCACTTGTTTAGTCTAAAATAAGACATGTCAAGCTTTCTATAGATATCTCTCTCATGTCTCTTCGTTGAGTATTCACGGAGTTACAGTTCATTTTAATGACGTGTTTGTAAATGAAGAGCAGCGCAGACAAAGGCTGCAGACAGTGCACCTTGTTTGTTATCTTTATTTTATAAGTGCACAAAGTTTTGTTGTTATTATGTCTGTATCCGAAAAAAAAGTAGACCCTTTACAGATTCGATTGATGTATTGCCCTTATCCGTACGATTAAAACTGAGAGTGTAATTTAAGTTCTTTTCGGGGTTATCAGGAGAAAAATGACTCAAAACGCATATATGCGTTAATCGACTCGAAAGGGTTAAAAACAAACAGTCCCTGTAACTCACACATATGGCCCATCAAGAAACCTAATGTGACATGCAGACTCACCATAGACTACAGAGTAGCCAATAAATATATTGATAAAATCACCCCCCAGTGGCAGATCCATCTACAATTTGTAATGGCTTACCATTAGGTTGTAAAGTTTTTTTCTGTAATCGATATGTCTAACTGATTATTTCCATACCCTTGCATACTCTGACAGCCCAACAATATCAGTGGACACTTTTGGCCAAGGGATTTCAGAATTCCCCAACTTTATACCATCAGGCTGTGAGACATGATTTGTGTGACCTATAATGTCCAGTCAAACTGTCCACTATGATTCAGTATGTAGATGATATTTTGATGGGCTCTACAGATCACAAGGTACATCAAACTGAATAGGCAGCATTGTTGGACTATTTGCGGAAAAGAGGATGCAAATGCAGCTTTCACAAAGCTCGAATTGCCAAAAACCAAGTCACTTTTCTGGGTCAAACAATTGGTGCAGGAAATAGATCTATTACACAGGATTGAGCTGCTTCAGCCAAAGCTATACTTCCACCTACTACCATTAAAACAGTCATTCATCATTTTTAGGAACAGCAGGTTACTGTAGACCTTGGATTGAAGTATATGCTTCAATTACTCAGCCTCTCTATGACTTGTTGAAAAGCCAAGTTAAAGATTCTGATACTGTTTGTATGGAAGAAATTCATTTCAAGCTTTCGATGATTTAAAGAGAGCACTATCCTCTTATTGGGGAAATTGGTTAACCTTTTAACCTGACCCCCCAATATGGGACTCACAGCTGAAAGTGCCCTACCTAACTTAAAATTGTAACCGTTCCTTACTTCAGTGTGTTACACACATAACTTTGGTGTCTTTGGAAAGAAGACCACGTGGGCTTTACTTTTTATCAACCAGAGTTGATAATGCTCAAAAATATTAAAAGTTATAGACACTGAAGTGCCTTGAAATTTACCACACAGAATTTATTTATATAAATACATGAAATCAGTCCTGGAGCAATCTAGAAAAGGGGGTTGAAAGTCACATGTCCCATGAGTTTCTATTTCAAATCTGAAGAAGACACCATGAAAAATGAGATTCCTGCAACCATTTTTGGAGACTATGTCTAGTCCACCCCCCCCCCCCCCACACACACACACACCATCAAAAAAATTAACCAACTGTATTGAAGGGTTCTACAAACTATTTTAGTCATTAAACATACCACTGCACATTTTTTCAATTATAAAACACTAGACAGAAACTTAGACATCATATTAGTGATTTATTTGAGCACTAGAAGAATACGAATAATTTAAAAATAAGAATAATTTGAGTAAGAAAAATACGAAAAATAAAAAAGATTTAACTTTGTATGCCAATTAAAGATGATTTCTAGAAATTCAGCATTTACAATGAATTACAATGAAAATACATGCTGTTTTGATGTATTTTCGAACCCTTCGAACCCTTGCTCTCAGTAGAGCTAAAGTTTATATCTTTGAAAACTGCGCTCCTTATGGCTTTGGCTTCGGTGAAGAGGGTCGGGGACCTGCAGGCATTTTCAGTTGACGAAGCGTGCCTGGAGTTCGGGCCGGCTAACTCTCACGTTATCTTGAGACCCCGGCCTGGGTACGTGCCCAAAGTTCCCACCACTCCTTTTAGGGATCAGGTGGTGAACTTGCAAGCGCTGCCCCTGGAGGAGGCAGACCCAGCCCTGGCGCTGCTCTGTCCAGTATGTGCGCTCCGCACCTACGTGGACAGAACTCGGTGCCTTAGGACCTCAGACCAGCTCTTTGTCTGTTACGGAGGCCAGCAGAAGGGAAAGGCTGTCTCCAAGCAGAGGTTATCCCACTGGATAGTGGATGTTATTGTCCTGGCTTATCATGCTCGAGACTTGCCATGCCCCCTAGGGGTAAAAGCTCACTCAACTAGGAGCGTAGCTTCCTCCTGGGTGCTGGCGCATGGCGCCTCGCTAGCAGACATCTGTAGAGCTGCGGGCTGGGCGACACCTAACACATTCGCGAGATTTTATAATCTCCGTGTAGAGCCCATGTCCTCCCGGGTACTCACCCCTTCGGGCCAGTAAGGACCTGCTCGGTGTCAATCTGCTTGCTGCGCCATTCCACTCCGCAGACTGGATGCGTGCGCTATTCCCCTCAGGTGAGTTCCTCAGTCAGAACCCTGGGTTCCTCCAGCACTGTTGATGTCCAACACTTGCGTACATGCCCCTTGGTCAGCCATGTGTGGGACTAGGGGCCTCCATGTGTCGTGGTTCCCCTTCTGGGTAATCCCACGTGTGTATGTCCACAGTAAGTCTCTCCGTAGCATGTGTCTTTCCCTTGGCAAGCCCCTTGCCACCTCTATCGTTGAAACTTCCACCCTGCGGCCTGGGTACCTCAGAGTTCTTATGTATCACCACCTTGGTAAGTCCTGTAAGTCCTCCCACGGGCAGGCAGCCTGCTAGCTGGGGTCCAGCTGGAATATGCTACACAGTGTATTCTGTGCGAGCTATAGGCCCTCACTCGTGCTGGCCTCACGACAGGGTGCTATCACTCACACGGGTCGCTGGAAGACAGCCATGTGGCGTTTTGTAAGGGACCCCATACGTAACGTTGAATGTGACCGACTGAAAGGGAACGTCTTGGTTACGTATGTAACCCTCGTTCCCTGAAGGAGGGAACGGAGACGTTACGTCCCCTTGCCACATCGCTGTTCCGCTGAACGGCCGGGTCACTGGCTCGGCTCCTCAGCGAAGACTTGAATGCGAGTTGCTCGCGTTGCTCCTTATATGCCCGCTCTGCGGGGCGGAGCTTGCGATGCAAATTCCGCAGACCAAGGTACTTTGTGTACCATTGGCTCGTTTTGTACCACTCAAAGGTGATTCGTAACGTCTCCGTTCCCTCCTTCAGGGAACGAGGGTTACATACGTAACCAAGACGTTACTTGTGATGACAAACACAGCCTATGACCTCTGTCCAGTTATTTGTTTATTCTTCTTTTTTTGATTTTTTTTTGTTTTAAACCAAGCCTTAAAATGAATGACTTCATGATTTAATCAAGGAAATTTAAGAAAAACAAGTATTGAAAGATACAAGTTCTCACAAATTGTGTTTTTACTCTACACTGTCAAAGTACCGAATAAGGCAGTCATTTTTACATACTACATAACTTTATATACTGAATATTATTGCATTTTTTAAAAAAACTTTGCAAATAAAAACACATCCCCAATGGCAAGAAAACAATTTTTTTTAATTCATTTTACCAGCTTACAGAATCAGGACAGAAGCTTGAAGCAGGAAAAGCATGTGGTTTAAACTCTGATCACATTGACAGACAGGAGGTGATCGCAACATTTTAAGATTTCCTAAACTTTTTTTCTTTAGTTAAAATGCTGCACAGAATGGGATCAAGTTTTTTTTTCATTTGACCGTAATAAAATAAATAAGTCCCTCCTGTATGTGGGCAGACGCTCGCTTTACTTAGCAGCTTGCATTACAGCTTATCTCCATCATCACAAAAAAAGTCTCATGTAATGGATCTGAACTCTAAAACTAATATTATATTTAGATAAATGCGACCTTTCCAAATCGTTTCATTTCATGAAATTTGCTGATGCATCTTTAGCCAGAACCAACCAAACGATGCTTTCTGTCTAACACTGCTGTCTTTGCCATTAAGTTCTTCTTGTAGTCATCTAAGCTCTCCTCACAATTCTGGCCATAGTATGGCTTATTACACTCACACACGGCCAGGAACATGTCTTTCATACCAACACAGCTGCCTCTCTTTTCTTTCTCACCACAGTCCAGCTTGGAGCAGGGATCTTTTGTCATGATTTCTTCATCACTTTTAATCAAAACTACAAACTTTCCTTTCAGAAGTGGAAACTTCTTACACTTCCCTCTATAAATGTACTTATCTGGACTTTCTTCGGGAGCAGCGTTGGCGTCATAGTCTTCCTCTTGTTCTTTCTGTGCATCCTGGCTGTCGTGAGCATCTCTTAAATAGGCGTGCACTGCTGTGTAAGTCTGAGATACTGGCTTACCTTCCACAAGTTCATTACATTCAGTGAGTTTCTTTGCTACTTTGTAACACAGGACATCCTCGTTAATACATCTACCAATGGCTTGTTTGACTAAAGCTGCCTTATCATGAGTCCCTTTCACCTGTCTGGCTACAGCCACAGTAACGATGCCTTCTTCCACCGGAGTAAATCCTGACAAGACGTGACTGTTCAGAAACTTAACTTTTTGATGTTGAGATTTCTTGCTTATGAAGGCAACAACCATCCAGTCGTACCTGTCATACGCCTTCACCAGAAATGACCAGACTTCTTTTGCTAGTTCTGAACGAGCTTTCTTTTGGTCAATGAGTTTTGTAATATCCTTTTTAACGTAGTCCATGCTGTTTTTAATGCACTGCATGTGGACTTGGAACATCACTGACGCTGCGTCATATGCAATTTTAGCCATCTCCTCAGCCTTAGCATCAGACTCTGTGTTCTTGAGTTTGTAGTAGAATTCATTCATCGTATTGGCTTTGTAGATGAGTTTATAAATCAACACGGTGTATTCTCTGATATTCTTTTCATGACAGTTAACATGTTCAGCCAGTAAATCTCCGAGAGGATGTGTGAAGCTCACTCCTTTCTTAATCAGCAAACTGTGTAATGTCTTAGTGGCAGACTCATACTTTTTATAGGCTTTCTCAAATTCCTTCTTAAGTCTCTCCATTTCTTCATCATCTTTGGCCTCCCTAAGACTCTTCAACAGAGTTGTGTAAGTTTTCCACGCTACGTCAATATCCAGCTCTGGCTTGTGGTAGACACCACTTGCCCAGCTGTTCCACTTCTGCTCTGCATGATATCGGTCAAGCTTAGCATTAAGTTTTTCAAATTCACCCATGAGAAGGTCCATATCACTGTATCCTTTTATTTCTGCTGCTGTAAATTTGACAAGGCCACTTATCAGTGGCCCATAAACTGGAATGATTTCCAGAAAAGGGCAGCCTACTGAAGTAATAGTGTCGATTCTGCCGTGAGCAAACTTGCCCAGTGCAGTAAACCCTTCTTTGATTTTCTTTAAGTCCTCTGGAGACCTTTTCTGCAGCTGGTTCTGTCTGGCAGACGCAGGGCTGATCGCTGTGGAGATGAGGACGGCAGGCGACACCAACAGCAGGAATGTGAGGCCAACAGGAGACGCCATCACTGAAAACACACAACATGACAAACACAAGCAGGTTTATTATTATTATTAGTAATACACTCTAAAAGAAACAATTCACCCCAGTGGTGTTTTAATATTACTCCAGCCTTGCGATGGGTTAAATTAACACAATGTTTGAGTTGCAGAGATTATTATAGCAAGAATATGCAAGCCTTCGATGCATTGGTGGTTAGAGGAGAGCAGCTTTGGAAAGCCAAAGGGGCCAAAAACTTAATTTTTTATGCGTCAACAACATGTTAAACACGTATTTCACGCGAAAATCAACACATATTTAATGCATTAAATATGTCTCGTTTATGTGTCAAAAATCAGCACCTTCAATACGTGTATTCGATGTGTTAAATATGCATCAAATACACGTGAAATACATGTTAAATGCACGTGAAGCTTGAATGGGTCAATGTCATTGGCTTCTGAGGACTTGGGTCAAACCACTTCTGTGAGCTTAGTGGGGTGTACCATTCATAGACTAGGCAAACAACATTTAACATGCTAAAGATCAGCTTATTCAGCCTATTTTTCAAACCACTGACTTAAGAAAAAAAGAAGGATATCATTTGAAAGCTTAGAGTCTGAGCTTTACTGCGCATGTAGCATTTTGATCAACTCCAAGACAGTGCTGAGGTATCTGCTGATAAATAATATTAAAAAAAATTGTGCCATGTACTCTTGTATGTCAAAAATATCATACAGCTCAGATACTCACGTGTCATATGTCATCTAAAAGGTCTTTTGTTTGGGGCTTTGAATAAACTGGAGAGAGTTTTGTACAAGAAATCAATCCTAGACCCATAAAATAATATATTGATGTCACTGTTTTACTTGTAACTTCATACAACATGATCAGTGGAAAATTATGCACAATTATTTAGAGCAGATTCTCTTGATTAAATAGAGCCAAAAACCATCTGTCAAATCTGTCATTATCTGTAAGAAAGATTTTCCTCATGACTATATAACGCACATAAAACTGCGCGGAGAGCATGTAGTTTAGCCAAAAAAATCGATGATAGCTGTAATGTAGCCTTTCCACTTATAACTTCATGAAACATGCATATATGATAGAAAACAACTTGTCACTAATTGCAGAAAATTCTACAGATTAAAAAGAGTCTAAACTCACCAAAAACCATAATTAAGATCTAAACATATCTTTCATATAGCTATAACACTTAGAAAAAAATTATGGGGCGCCATTTGTAAAGCAGCTCACGCTGAAAATAACAGCAACATTTTGTCACATTTAACTTCAAACAATGTTTAAAAAACTAGTATGAATTTTTGATGGTCACCTTTTAGCACATTTACAACAATATTTGTCAACTTAGAGATATTTAAAATAGTTAAATCTAAATATTAAATGTTACACCTAAATGTTAAATGTTAAATCTACATTTTAAATTTAAATCTAAATGGAAAATCTAAATGGAAAATCTAAATGTTAAATCTAAATGTTAAATCTAAATGCTAAATCTTAATCTAAATGTTAAATCTAAAAGTGTTAAATCTAAATCTAAATGTAACAGAAGTGCCATTTATAGACATTCTGAACTCTTTAGGTTTTAGACAACAAGTTTCAGGACCTACTCATTGTCGAAATAATACTCTAGATTTAATACTGTCACATGCAATTGATGTTGAAACCTCAGAGCAACTTGTGATGATGTAACAGAAACTATGAACTCTCTCTTTTTTAGCACTTTAAATAAAGTTGCTCCTTCACGCTTAAGGAAGGTTAAGCAAAAAAGTTTGACACCATGGTATAATGAGCATACTCGCACCCTAAAGAGAGCAGCCCGAAAAATGGAGCGCAGCTGGAGGAAAACAAAACTAGAGGTATTTTGTATTGCTTGGCAGGAAAGTAACCTACCCTACAGAAAGGAATTAAAAACTGCTAGATCTGATTACTTTTCTTCTCTTTTAGAAGAAAACAAACATAACCCCAGGTATTTATTTAATACAGTGGCTAAATTAACGAAAAATAAAGCCTGAACAAATGTTGACATTTCCCAACTACACAGCAGTAATGACTTTATGAACTACTTTACTTCTAAAATCAATACTATTAGAGATTAAATTGCAAACATTCAGCCGTCAACTACAGTATCCCATCAGTCAGTGCACTATAGACCCCCTGAGGAACAGTTCCACTCATTCTCTACTGTAGGAGAGGAAAAATTGTATAAACTTGTTAAATCATCTAAATCAACAAAACGTATGTTAGACCCCATACCATCTAAGCTCCTAAAAGAGGTGCTTCCAGAAGTCATAGATCCTCTTCTGACTATTACTAATTCCTCATTGTCATTAGGATATGTCCCCAAAACCTGTTATTAAGCCTCTCATAAAAAAAACCATAACTTGACCCCAGAGAACTTGTTAATTATAGACCAATCTCGAATTTCTGTCCAAGATACAATAAAGGTGGTATCCTCACAATTACATTCATTCTTAGAGAAAATGGTATATGTGAGGATTTCCAGTCAGGATTTAGACCGTATCATAGTACTGAGACAGCTCTCCTTAGAGTTACAAATGATCTGCTCTTATCATCTGATCGTGGGTGTATCTCTCTATTAGTTTTATTGGATCTTAGTGCTGCGTTTGACAAATTTGACCACAACATTCTTTTGCATCGACTTGAAAACTTTGTTGGCATCAATAGAAGTGCATTAGCATGGTTTAAATCATACTTATATGACCGCCATCAGTTCGTAGCAGTGAATTAAGATGTGTCATATTGATCACAAGTGCAGTATGGAGTACCTCAAGGCTCAGTACTAGGGCCGCTACTCTTCACGCTTTATATGTTACCCATGAGAGATATCATCAGGAAACATGGTGTTAGCCTTCACTGTTATGCTGATGATACTCAGCTCTATATATCTTTGCAGCCCGGTGAAACGCACCAATTAGAAAAACTAATGGAAAGCATAGTCAATATAAAAAACTGGATGACGAGTAATTTCTTACTGCTAAATTCTGAAAATACAGAGGTGTTAATTATAGGAGCTAAAAAATCTGCTTGTAATAACCTAGAACACTGTCTAAGACTTGATGGTTGCTCTGTCAATTCTTCGTCATCAGTTAGGAACCTAGGTGTGCTACTTGATCGCAATCTTTCCTTAGAAAGCCACGTTTCTAGCATTTGTAAAACTGCATTTTTCCATCTCAAAAATAAATCTAAATTACGGCCTATGCTCTCAATGTCAAATGCACAAATGTTAATCCATGCATTTATGACCTCAAGGTTAGATTATTGTAATGCTTTAATGGGTGGTTGTTCTGCACGCTTAGTAAACAAACTACAGCTAGTCCAAAATGCAGCAGCAAGAGTTCTTACTAGAACCAGGAAGTATGACCATATTAGCCCGGTCCTGTCAACACTGCACTGGCTTCCTATCAAGGCAAGGCAAGTTTATTTATATAGCACATTTCGTACACAATGTTAATTCAAAGTGCTTTACATAAAAGAAAGTAAAATAATCATAAAGAAAAAAAAATAACAAAAATAAAACAAGCAATTTTAAAACTTTTTAAATGATTAAAACATTTAAAAACAGTTAGAAAATGATTTTAAAAAAAAGATAAAAGTGAAAATATAGTGCAATCTGTTCGGACATTGCACAGTGCTCATTCAATGAATGCACAGCTAAACAGATGGGTTTTGAGTCTAGATTTAAATGTGACTAGTGTTTTAGCACATCTGATCTCTTCTGGAAGCTGATTCCAACTGAGGGCAGCATAGTAACTAAAGGAGGACTCCCCTTGTTTTGTGTGAACCCTTGGTATTTCTAACTGACTTGATCCTAGTGATCTGAGTGGTCTGTTTATATTCAGTGAACATATCTGCAATATATTTCGGTCCTAGGTCATTTAATGACTTATATACGAGTAAAAGTACTTTAAAATCAATCCTAAATGTAACTGGAAGCCAGTGTAAGGACCTGAGGACTGGTGTGATGTGCTCAGATTTTCTGGTTCTAGTCAAAATCCTGGCAGCAGCGTTCTGGATGAGCTGCAGCTGTCTAATGGTCTTTTTGGGAAGGCCAGTGAGGAGCCCATTACAATAGTCCACCCTGCTGGTGATAAAGGCATGAACTAGTTTCTCCAAGTCTTGGCTGGAAACAAAACATCTAATTCTTGCAATGTTTTTTAAATGATAGTATGCTGATTTAGTTACTCCTTTGACATGACTAATGAAACCAAGGTCTGTCTCCAGAATAACACCAAGATTCCTGACTTGATTTTTAGTTGTTTGACCCCTAGAGTTAAGGTATGCATTCACCTTGAAAACTTCATCTTTGTTTCCAAATGCAATTACTTCAGTTTTTTCCTTATTTAACTGAAGATAGTTCTGGCCATATACAGTAAAGGAAATGGACACAGCGACCCCATTGGAACTCAATTGAGACAAATGAAGCCCAGTTTTAGCGTTTTTTAGCACTTCCGTTTCTGACGCGCAGACTCAAACGATGCTTGACGACGTCAGCAACCTGTCTGCCAGATGTAAATCTTCTAGTAGCTGTGCGTGCAAACTGCCATCGTTAATCTTGCAGAGACGGCGAGCTTGAGCGGGGAGTTCTTTGTCGTGAGTGAGCAGGAGTAAGTATTCTGATTAATTATTTTGTATAGTATTTTAAAATGTAACGCCACTACGCCATATTAAGTTAATTGCCTGCGAGCTTCTCCACCTGTCTGTACGGTAATGCGACAGAGAGCCGAGTGGTTATGACGCAATCGTTAGCCTATTTTTTACAAAAACTGTTTATACGGGGCCATAATGTAACATAGAAGGTAATGGAGCCCTTTATACATTGTTGTGTATCTTTAGAAATAAATAATGGACAAACAGAGTCTTTAAACGCCTCAGATGTAAAGTTATTCGCTGTCAAAGTGACGCCAAAATGAATGGGAGTCAATGGGAATGCTAACGCAAGTGAAGTTCAGCTAAAAGATGGCAGCCCCCACCCGACTTCAACTTCCGGTCGAGTTCCTTGCCCCTTGGTTCTTGCACATCCAACTATTATTTCATCAATACATTGGCAGAGGGAGTCAATGGGGCTGTAGTCATTTGGAGATAAGGCTAGGTAAATCTGGGTATCATCAGCATACCTGTGGTAGGCAATTTGGTTCTTTCTCATTATTTGACTTAGTGGAAGCATATACAGGCTAAACAAGAGCGGTGCAAGAATTGAGCATTGTGGGACTCCGCATGTCATGGACATCCACTTAGACCTATGCTCTCCTATACTCACATAATAGCCTCTCCCTTCTAAGTGTGATCTGAACCATTTGAGTACCATCCCAGAAAGCCCAACCCAGTTTTCCAGTCTCTCTAGTAGTATGTTATGATCGACAGTGTCAAACGCAGCACTGAGATCTAGCAATACCAGCACCGATATTTTGCCAGAGTCACATTTTAAGCGAATATCATTTATTATCTTAATGAGTGCTGTCTCTGTGGTGTGATGCGGTCGGAAACCAGATTGGAAATTGTCCAGGTATCCATTTGAGTTTAAGTATTTGTTCAGCTGATTAAAAACTACCTTTTCTATAAGTTTGCCTATAAAAGGAAGATTAGATATTGGTCTAAAATTGCTCAAAATTGTGTTATCAAGATTTGTCTTTTTCAGGAGGGGCTTAACAACTGCAGTTTTTAGGGAGTTTGGAAATGTCCCAGAAAGAAGTGAGGCATTCACCACTTCTAAGAGATCTGCTTTTAAGCAGTCAAGCACACTTTTGAAAAAAGATGTGGGAAGTGTGTCAAGACAACAGGTTGATGATTTTAGTTGCTGCACTATTAAACATTGTATAGATTTTAAAATATTGCTTATTACTTATAAAGCCCTGAATGGTTTTGCACCTCAATATTTGAATGAGCTCCTTTTACATTATAATCCTCTACGTACACTACGTTTTCAAAACTCAGGCAATTTGATAATACCTAGAATATCAAAATCAACTGCGGGCGGCAGATCCTTTTCCTATTTGGCGCCTAAACTCTGGAATAACCTACCTAACATTGTTTGAGAGGCAGACACACTCTTGCAGTTTAAATCTAGATTAAAGACCCATCTCTTTAACCTGGCTTACACATAACATACTAATATGCTTTTAATATCCAAATCCGTTAAAGTATTTTTAGGCTGCATTAATTAGGTAAACCAGAACCGGAAACACTTCCCATAACACACGATGTACTTGCTACATCATTAGAGGAATGGCATCTATGCTAATATTTGTCTGTTTCTTTCTTATTCCGAGGTCACCGTAGCCACCAGATCCAGTCTGTGTCCAGATCAGAGGGTCACTGCAGTCACCCGGATCCAGTACGTATCCAGACCAGATGGTGGATCAGCACCTAGAAAGGACCTCTACTGCCCTGAAAGACAGCGGAGACCAGGACAACTAGAGCCCAGATACAGATCCCCTGTAAAGACCTTGTCTCAGAGGACCACCAGGACAAGACCACAGGAAACAGATGATTCTTCTGCACAATCTGACTTTGCTGCAGTCTGGAATTGAACTACTGGTTTCGTCTGGTCAGAGGAGAACTGGTCCCCCAACTGAGCCTGGTTTCTCCCAAGGTTTTTTTCTCCATTCTGTCACCGATGGAGTTTCGGTTTCTTGCCGCTGTCGCCTCTGGCTTGCTTAGTTGGGGTCACTTCATCTACAACGATATCCTTCACTTGATTGCAAATAAATACACAGACACTATTTAACTGAACAGAGATGACATCACTGAATTCAATGATGAACTGCCTTTATCATTTTGCATTATTGACACACCGTTTTCCTAGTGAATGTTGTTCAGTTGCTTTGACGCAATGTATTTTGTTTAAAGCGCTATATAAATAAAGGTGACTTGACTTGACAAACTAATTCACCCCATTCCCTCCTACTCCCCAAGCATGTAAATCCACAGACAATGTCCCAATCTTAACCTAGAAATGACTGTTCTTTTTCAGGAACCCGAGCTGTGTTGAGTGCTTTGGGGAAAGTCCCTGACGAGATCGACTCTGAATATCATATGCAATCTTTCCAACGGAAGGGCGTGACGTTACGGGTGGGTGACTTAGCGACCAGGAAGCTATAAAAGCATGTGTCGTGGAGCTGGCTTCAGCTTTGCGTCTGTCAGCAAGCGATCTGTGTGTGCATGCCAATGTGGATGCTTCGATCCCGGAGGGCTCTCTTCGAGGAGGGAGCCTTCACCAGCATTCCCCGCGGTGCTTGCCCTGCTTCTGCCGAGGCAGAACGGCTACTTCACTCGTGGGGTTCGTAGGTGGATCTGTCAGAGGGAATGGAGATGGGTCAGTCCTTATCTCCTTCCTCATCTGCCAGATCCGGCGCCCAAACCCTGGGTTCGGAAGCATGCTAGTCAGTTTCTTCCCCCCAGTGTGAGGGATCAGCTCTTCACCTCTCTTCCTCCGAGGAGTTCGATGTGGAGACTGTTGCTGGGGATTCGCCACCCCTGTCGCCCCAGTATGAGGAGCTTTTGGAGGTAGTTTCGCGCGCAGTAGATAAATAAAAAATAGAATGGCCTGCTGAAAAACAATCTGAGCCGCAGAGAAACAAACTAGATGAACGCTTTCTGCGGCCGAGGCAACCACCTCCACGTCGGAGCCTTCCATATTCTCCTGATCTCCACGATGAAATTTCGAGATCTTGGAACCACCCATAGTCAACCCGCCTCTTTGGCCCCGATTGACTATATTATGGCAACGTGATGGGGCTGGGAGAGCGGGTATATAGAGCGATACCACGGGTCGAACAGGCGCTTGCGGGCTATCTGTCGCCGGGCTCGGCATCGTCTCTAAAGGCTCCGACATTGCCCACTAAGCCTCTTCGGGTTACATCATCGCTGGTGGGCAAAGGTTATGTGGCAGCAGGTCAGGCTGGGGCTTGCCTTCATACTATGGCAGTCCTACAAGCTTATCAAGCTGACCTACTCGGAGATATCGATGAGGGAGAGGGGATTAAGTCTGAAGATTTCGAAGAGCTTAGAAAGACTGCTGATCTTTCCCTCTGCGCCACTAAAGAGACAACTCACGCAATTGGGCGGTCTATGGCAGCTTTAGTGGCCGCGGAGAGGCATTTTGTGGCTGACCCTGTCAGAGATAAAAGAACGAGACAGGGTCTGCCTCCTGGATGCCCCACTTCAGCCTTCTGGCCTGTTTGGTGACACAGTCAATACTGTTGTCGACAGGTTCCAGGAGGCCCGTAAACAGGCGGCGGCGTTCCAGAATTTCCTCCCTCATCGCTCTCAGGGAGCATCTGGGCGGGAGATGACCACGCCACATACCGGCTCCTCATACCGGGAAGCACAGAGACAGAGTGTCGCCGCTCGTGCTCCCCCACGACGGGACCGAGGGCCTCAGCGACGCTCTGAGTCAGGGACTTCCAGGGCTTAGCCCAATTTAAGAACAGTTATCGAAGCCCGGAAGTCCTCGACGTAAAGATCCTGATGCCAGGTTCCAGAGGGTAGCCCCTACCACCTCATTAAACGCTGCCCACCTCACCTCAGTGCCCTCAGGAGGTCGGTCTGCCAACCCTGCCAGAGTTTCAGGGCGCAGCGGCCTCAAGCGAGTGCTGCTCTCAGTTATTTCAGCATGGAAACTAATGCCAAATGTATCTCATTGGGTCCTGCGTACAATAGAAAAAGGCTACTGCATTCAGTTCGGTCATCCACCGCCAAAGTTCAACGGGATTACACCGACAGTAGTCGGCCCCCGGCAGGCTCTGGTTATGGAACAAGAAGTGAATACCCTATTAAGGAAGGAGGCAATCGAGGTGGTCCCTCCTCTAGACAAGGAATCTGGGCTTTACAGCCGGTATTTCATAGTTCCAAAGAAGGATGGGGGGTTGCGTCCGATCTTAGACTTATGTCACCTGAATCGCAGTTATGCCACTGAAGTTCAAAATGCTCACTGTCAAGCAGGTTGTAGCTCAGTTCAGATCCGAGAACTGGTTTGTCACAATAGATCTCAAAGACGCATCCTTCCACAACACAGGAATTTTCTGAGGTTCGCTTTCGGGGGCAAAGCTTATCAATATCGAGTACTTCCCTTTGGCCTCGCACTCTCACCCGCACGTTCACGAAATGTGTAGATGCGGCTCTGGTATCCCTCCGTATGCAGGGCATCCGCATTCTAAATTATATCGACGATTGGTTGATTCTAGCTCAATCAGAGCAGATGGCGGTTCGACATCGAGATGTCGTTCTCGCACACATGGGGGAGCGTGGCTTGAGACTAAACACCAAGAAAAGTGTACTTTCTCCAGTTCAGAGAACCACCTATCTAGGCATGGTGTGGGATTCGACCACGATGCAGGCACGTTTGTCTCCTACTCAGATCAAGTTGATCCTCACATCGGTCGAGAGAGTCAAAGAAGGCCAGTCACTCACTGTCAAACAATTCCAGAGATTGTTAGGGCTGATGGCAGCTGCGTGCAACGTGATACCTTTTGGCCTGCTGAACATGAGACCCCTACAGTGGTGGCTCAAGTCCAAGGGTTATTCCCCGAGGGGAAATCCACTTCCAGTTATCAAGGTCACGCGGCGATGCCTTCGTGCCTTAGACATGTGGAAGAAACCTTGGTTTTTGAATCAGGGCCCGCTGCTGGGAGCTCTTTGTCGCCGTCTAACGCTAGCGACAGATGCGTCTCTCACCGGTTGGGGTGCGGTCGTGAGTGGCCAACCTGCCCGCGGTCTGTTGAGTAGTCGCCATCTGACATGGCACATCAATTGGCTAGAGATGCTAGCAGTCTATCGAGCATTGAAATATTTCCTCCCAGACCTGAGAGGTCACCATGTGTTGGTGCGCACCGACAACACATCAGTGGTCTCTTATATCAATCACCAGGGGGGTCTGCGTTCACGCCCCTTGTACAAGCTGACACACCAGATCCTTCTCTGGTCCCAAGGCAAACTAAAAAGCGCTATATAAATAAACTTGAATTAAATATTCTTGTAACTGACTGTAGGACTTCAAACAGTAGGCAGACATCAAAAACGCCCCTTTTACCGCCGCTGCGGCGTCTGTAAAGTGCATTGGCAGTTTTTGACCGCTGAGTGTAGCTTTAACTACAAGTTATCAAACAAGCGCATGAAAGCACATTTTCGCAAATAGACATCAGTTTTGCCTCCTGATGTGTTACATTTGATGGCTTCAGTCAGGGAAAATGAAAGAAAAACACTATAGTTTCAATATTTCATATATTTAATATTTAATATTCAGAAATGAAAGTTTGGTAATTAGGAAGTAATGTGCATTTCTTAGAATGAATTCAAGCAGGATAAATGTCAAGCTGTCCCTGAGCCTGTGCTTATATTTTCTCTAAAATACATGGTATTATACCATATTTTAGATTTGACACATTTTAAAAGGTGTGCAGTATTATTTATATTATATGAATAATGTGCTATATTATTCAAAAGAAATTGTGGTTTACTTTGCATCGGAGCATTAAAAGTAGTAGCCTATTTTAGGGGGTAGGCTACATGGATTAATATGCAAAATGTCAATATTTTCATATGTTATGCCTATATTTTCATTTATATTTTAAAATTCCTTTTATAAAACAACATGCATTTTTGTTATTCATTACATGTCCTTTAGTTTGACAGATAACTTCCTGGGAAAAAGACATTTGTCTGTAACCTGCACAATTTAGCTAAATCTTTGAAACTCTAAAGAATGGCTGCATTAATGGGGTGGCAGTGGTTCATGTAGGTTGTCTACAAACCGGAAGGTTGGTGGTTCAATCCCCGGCTCCACCTGACCAAGTGCCGAGGTGTCCTTGAGCAAGACACCTAACCCCAGCTGCTCCCGATGAGCTGGATGGCGCCTTGAATGGTTGACACCGCGGTCGGTGTGTGAATGAGTGAGTGGATGGGTGAATGTGAGGCAACTTGTAAAGCACTTTGGATGGCCATGTGGTCTGTTGAAAGCGCTATATAAATGCAGTCCATTTACCATTAATAAAACGTCCTCACGATTAAACTCAAGTTCACTCATTATAATCAACAAAATGCACACGATGTAAAAAAATAGCTTTATTAATTGATAACTTAAGTGATTTTAAAGGGAGTCCTCTTTTACTCACTTTTAGGGCTGGGCGATAGCATATGGCTAAAAATTCCAGATTATAAAATGAATATTCAAAGTGACAAAGACATTTTTCAAAACAAGTTTTAATATAGTTTTTTATCATTCATTTACCAGTCAAAATTATACCTGAGACAAGATGATAAAAAATATAAAAAACAGTATGTTATTACCTTTATTTTATTTGTTAATACTAGCCCATCATTTATCTAACCATCCACTCTGTGTTAAGAGCTGTTCAGACTAAAACTGGCAGCTCCGCAGTCAGTCAGTGTCATGGACGGAGGACAGAGCAAAGTCTATATTCCATCTCATTATGCCTATGGTTTAGTTTTTTGTTTTTTTGTTCTTATGTAACTTATTTGTAAATAGAGCAGTCACTGTCTGTGTCTACACCGGACACTGTTGCCACTGTTGTCGGGTGAAACATCTCTCTCACTCTCAGCAGAGTCTGTGAGCTGTAACAACTTCCCCTCCATGCTCAGAGCATTTAATAATCACTCCAATCCGTGCGCACTGATACCAGCTTCACCTTCACTCTGTGGATTAAGTAATTCAGTATGTTTGAAATATGTTCAAAGTTTCAAAGTGGCTTAGGCTATTGTGTGTAAACGTTGTAAGCATTAAATCTTTAATCCTTAGAGTGTGGACAGGCAAAATAATCAAATCAAGTATCAAGAAGTATCAAGGCATTCACTGTCTCTATCATCTTTCCCTGAATCCCCCTCTCACTCTGCACATTGAGTTTCTCTGTAATATCAAATAAGCACTTTCAATAATCTATATTAATTATGCAGCCATCAATTGTATGTCTCAATGATCACAGTCCTACTACTGATGACCTTATAAATCATAAAAGCACATATTTTTCTAAGAGTATAGCCAGCATGTTTAGTTTTAATTATAACTTAAACTTTATCTGAAGGTTCCTGCTCGGACTCAAAAGCTGAACTGTCCTCCCTCTCTTGTTCAACAGCAGGAGCACTAACAGCACTAGTGCTACTGTTGCTTCCTTCATCACCTTCAACATAAATAAGCATTGTACACTATCCATATGGTAGTCTAGAAATAGAAAATCAGTTTCTGGTCAATTTTGGCACTAAAAAAATACTGTATCTTCATATGTAAAACAGTGTGCTAGTTTGTCATTAAGATGCTCTTTTAAAACATCTATCATTATATACATTTGTAAGATATATTTATTTTAAATTGATTTTATCTATTGTAAGTCGCTTTGAATGAAAGCTTCCTTCTGCCAAATGATTATTTAAATATTAGGGTGGAACGGTTTTAGAGTCATGGTTTCGGTATAGTTGTATATGCTATGTTTATGGAAAAACTATACTTTCAAAAAAATATATATTATCATATTATTAAGAATATTCTAAATACCAGTAAGGAGTAAAGATACAAATAAAATAAACTGGCTTTAAGGTTTTTTTGGTAGGTCTTGCATTAGTTTTTAGGTACAGAAATTAAAGTAATCAAATGTAAAACAGCATTGCATTTTGGAATTATAAATTAAAGATTATTCTTTATTTAAGTAAAAAAAAAGCTTTTTAATCAAGAGCAGGGAGTGATTTCTCGGTTGTTGCTGTTCGATTAATATAAAGACTGTCACTTTAAGAGAATACACTGATCCAGTGTTCGTATTAGTATTGAACAAGAGGGAATGATTTGTCGAGGTTTTTTTCATCGCTGTTGTTGTAATGTCTGGGAATCCAGAATGCGCATGCATCAACAGAAACATATATCTGAACCCTGTTTGTTTTACGTGTCATTTATTGAAAACATATTACAGATGCTTTGTCAGATTTAAGTTGAACAGCGGTCCCAGCGCGTGTCGAACCGTGTGTGCTAAGATGAACAGTTCGGGTTTTTCAGTGAACCATAGTAAATATAAATGTAATTCTGACCGACCTGCTCCCTTACTGGCGAAATGGCTGGGATTTTGCAGCAACTTGCTGCGTCTGTGGCCAGGGCTTTCCTCCTTTCCCTCTCTGGGGAATTTTCTAAGATAAAGCCTGCCTCTGGATATAGCCAATTATGCAGTGCTTCGCTGATTTTTGGTCATGTGGTGGGTTCATAATATCACTCCGCGATTGCCTGATTCATAGATTCATAAGACCGTCAATTAATTCGCAGTTACATAACAGCCAATTGCACGTCAGCCTGATCGACTGCACAGCGGCAGCCGGCAGGCCAGAATGACCGTCAGGCCACCGGGAAATGTCCCGGTGCTCCCGATGGTCAGTCCGCCCCGACTGTAAAATTACATTTGTTTGAATGCATTATTGCAAAAGTGATTGTGTGTGAATGTGCTTTATCTGTTTAAATCATGCTTTAACCTGAAAATAATCAGTAAAAGAAACAGACAAACTCCTTGAGAACTAGCCTGTAACATCCAGCTCGACTATTATAACCTTCTGATCAAGCCATAGCTAAATATGTTTAACGTGAATCCTTGCTGAATATGCAGTTATATTAGGGCTGTTGGCATGAATTGTACTCGTGATGGAGTGCTCTTGGTGAAACCACGGTGCTCAGACTCTTAAAAAGATCAGCTCCTTGCTCCAGTCAGAATTACCCCGCTCCGCTTATACTCTGCTCGGCAGCACATCTCTGTGTCAGACGCGCGGGGAGGGTTGAGCCACTCAGAAGTGCGTGAGCCGGAGTGGAGCATTGGTGGATGCTAAATAGAAAACCAATTTTCCTTCAAACAAACTGATGTAAATTACAAATTTGAGTTAATCGATAAAATTGATTTTTCTCCAAGCCCTACTTGCTTTCATATAATATAATATAAAAAAAATTGCAGCTGCATTTAAATGCAGGTGTGTAAAATATGCGCAAGGTTTGCGCGGCGCATGTGATGCTGGATGTGCAGCATTTATTCTTAATTGTTTTATCTTCATTAAAAATATGATTTGTTTTTTTGGGTAATTGCATGTAAAAAATAACTTGTGTTGTAATGCATATGCAAAATGTGAATTAATATTCATATTCAAGTGTTTGGGCAAAAAATATTAATGCGCAATAATGATAGGGAGGCGCAGTCTCATCACTTTGATGACTTTTAATTTTTTCCTGGTAATGCAGTTATATGCAGTTATTTTACATGAAATTGTGGTGTCTCACATACATTAAAAATATAAATACAGAAAACTTGAAAAACGAATACATTGTGTAATCTGTGAATGTTGCATTTCTCTGTCGGAGAGAGACAGCACTGTGAATTTCATCTTGCAGCCGACAAGAAAACATTTGTTTATTAATAAATAATTAAAATGTCTAATTTTTCACAATTATTAGGATACTTCTGCATGTGCTTTGCGGGGAACTTAATGCATGTGCTTGAGCGCGTAATATACTAAGACTTGATTATGTTAATTTAATATAAATGTCTGATTAGTTGAATAATGACAAATAAACGACCAGAAATAGAAAAAATTTACGTGGGGGCAGACCACAACGATTCCTAAACATGCTCAGCAAGTTTGAAACCCTCATAAGGCACTGTCCATATGAATGAGCAAGAGATTCACACATTTATCTCGACCCCCACAATCCATACATAACCTCCCCCCAAAAACCCAACCCCCTCCAGCTGAACTGAACTCGGCCTGTTTTTTTGGCTGAAGGAACGATGTGTTTTCATGTTACTGAGTTGCAACATTCCTGCACTCACAGCAGCCTTATTCTTGTTATTCATTAGTTTCTTGCAGCCCATATTATTATTTTCACAAGACCATAAAGATAATAACAAATTATCAATTGATAATTAATCATAATTTTATGAAATCCATTGTTATTTGTGATCGTGGGTGTTTGCGGAAGGCTTTAAGACCAAGCAGAATCCTCTGCAGCTGCTCCGCCTCACAGCGTGCGGGTCTCCGCTAACTAACGCAGCTTTACCGTCTGCGGTTTGACTTCACTAAATCAGATTGAGGCGAATACAACTTATTGATCATGAGGCCAACATGTAGCAAGGCAGGAAAACATTAAGTCTGTCTGAAGGAAGACGTATTTCATTGAGCTAATGCTGTTAAATAGATAGAGAGAGAGAGACAGAGAGAGAGAACTAGTCTAGGGCTATTCTTAAACTTGGAGCTCATTATATTGAAGTACAAATCCAAACACCAGAAACGTTATGCATTTTGAAAATATAGAAACATTATGAAAAGTATGCATTTTATTTATTCACATGCTGTATGGTTGAAATGACATTTCATTTTATTTCACAACTTTGTTCCATTGTTTAAAAAAATGCTTTATTAGCTAACGTTTCATAGACCTTCAGTTGTTATGCTCTAAAATCCAATGTCATTTGTAATTTCACAGTATTTTCACCTCCTAAATCACTAACCTTTTATAGTCACAATTCTATAATGGTCAAATTTACTCAGGCCGATGGCATATTTTAATGACATTATTTTATTATTATTATGACCCTACATAAACAGGTGAAGCAAAACAAATATTTGGATCAAACCTTATTTTTCCCCTTATTTTCTTAAAGAATAAACACTTATGATAACATATAAAAAATTCATAGAAATAATTTAAGCAATTAAAACCTTTTTTTAACTTGAATTGAAATACTATTAAACTAACTTTAAAGTCTCAAGGAGTTTATAAGTTAAAAAGGGTAAAATTTCACAGTGCATGTCCTAAATGAACTTGTGTTAACAATATAAATTTTTTTTTATGAACAATTCCCGTATAAAATGGGGCAGCAACATTTATATCAAACATTTTTACATTGTCCACAGCTGAGCAATGTGGGAGGCGGATCTGCGCCAGAGCACGTGAAGTGAATGTGATGCAATGAAAATAAAAAATAATAATAACCTGGATAGCCTAGATTATGCCCAGGCTCTGTTCCTAAGTATATAAGAATTATAATTAATGTTAACCCAAATTTTAACGGATGAAAACCAATTTTCATTTGCTGCATGTTTTTTTTTTAAACTCTAAAAAATAAATAAAGTTTGTGAGAGGAAAATATATATAAGCCATGTATATAAATTAATTTATCAAAACAAAACAATAATTAAAAATATATAATTATAATGGATAAATATAATTGCAGTATGTTATAATATAGGCTTAGCTATAAACAAATAATAATAATAATAATTTAAAGCGAAACATAAGGTAAGGTTGGGCTTTCTCATTCTCTCACCCGGGAGAAATCCAAACGTCTCCATATTCTTGATGTTGCCCATTTGATGCTTAACTATTATTCATGAGGTAACATAGGCTTTGTAGTTCATGCGTGTTTCATTATTGATGAAAAAAATCATAATTAGCAATATGCCAAAGTGAACAGCTGCTGTTTCCAGTGAATATGTGCATGAGGCACCAGCGCGATCTAACAGCTGAAACAGAAAATACTACATTTTTGGTAACACATGAGGCATTATTAAAAAATGCAAAGTGTTAGCAGTTTGAAAAATCAAGAATAATAACTGAGTTAATAATAATTATTGCTAAATGGTGGAACCAAGAACATAGCTTTTTATCCGTGTATATATATATATATATATATATATATATATATATATATATATATATATAGGTCTTAGATTTATTTACTGTTTAATAAAAATAGCATGCATATGATCCTTTGTGTAAAGGTCTTCTTTTAATTTTTGATGAGTACACTGTAGCCTAAAGCCGCGTTTCCACCGCAGGAACTTTACCCAGGAACTAGGCACTTTGGCCTGGTACTTGGTGTGTTTCCACCGCAGGAACCAGGAACTAAATAAAGTTCCGGGTAAAAAAATGCCCCTCAGAAAGTCCCTGCTGGCGAGGTGGTACTTTTTCAAAGTTCTGGAACTTTCGGGGGCGGGGCTTGGAGCACTAAACATCCTGATTGGTTGAGTTCATGCAGCATTGGTTGAGTTCAACCACCATTTATTCAGATCAACGTTTTCAAAATATTACTGTTATTGTGTCATGAAATGTAATTTTAAAAGTATTTCAGGCGAGAATGTAGTTGTTTAAAACTCAAATCTGTGGTTTATTTATAAAGACAGCGCCTATTTAAAAATGTGTTTCGCCGATCTCTGCGACGGTGAGCTCCACTCGATCAGCGGGAGCTCAGTCCTCATGTATCCGCAGAGAGCAGCCTCTCCTGGGATAGACCTTCTGATATGCGCCGCTGGCTCTGATGTGTCTTTAGTGGTTAAACATAACATATAATTCAGCCGCGGGGTAAATCTAACAGGTTTTCTTTGGTCTGTATTCAATTTATCTATATGTTAAAATGAAAATAAAAAAGGCAAATTTGTATAATATTTCATTTCATTGTAATGGCTGCATATACACATATCCCTGAACTAAGTACATTTCTGTAGCTGTTATTATGCTTAAATGAAAACCAAAGGAGGCAGTGGTATTTGATATACTATTTCGTTTTATTGTAAATATACAGTAAGGAAAATTGCAGTAGCCAAGACGAGCAGACTGAAGTTATCAAGTATGCTGCTGTTTATAGATTTACCGGACTTGCGTCGTCGCGGACGTCCAAAATCAGCGTACTTTAAAAAAAAAAAAAAATTTATCAGCGGTACTTTGTATTGAGAAACGAGCGCAGACCTATGTCACCAGTCATTTGCCTAATCTTCCCGGTACTTTACACTGCGGTGGAAACACAGAAAGCAACAGGCCTGGGGGGGGGGGGAAGTTCCTGGGAAAAAAAGTTCCTGCTAAAAATGTTCCGGGTAATTTCGGTGGAAACGCGGCACAAGTTTATCCTACAGTTTGAAATTGTCACAATGTCTAGTCTGTGTTTCCCTGGGTGTCCACTAGTGGTCTCACATCCCCATAGTCTCCCACTGCAGGCGCTACATTTCCCAAAAAGCCTTGTCCCTTCATCACAACACCTGTTAATTGCACTCAGCTGTCTCCACTTTCATCATTTTCACCTGTTTATATAACCGGTCTGTTTCTATCTGTTTCTATCAGGGGAAGTCATGGCCTAATGGTTAGAGAGTTGGACTCCCAATCGAAGGGTTGTGAGTTCGAGTCTCGGGCCGGCAGGAATTGTGGGTGGGGGGAGTGCATGTACAGTTCTCTCTCCACCTTCAATACCACGACTTAGGTGCCCTTGAGCAAGTTATCGAACCCCCAACTGCTCTCCGGGCACTGCAGCATAAATGAATGCCCGGTGCTCCCCTGCGGTTATTATGGGTGGCTCAATAGCGGACCAAAGGAACGAGGAACGGTGGCGATATGAGATATTACCGCCATTTAATTTTTTTATTTTTTACATACCTAATTTATCCTGATTTTGCTGCATACAAAGCTCTATCATTGAGTTATGTAGCATATATTGTTGCTTTTTTAACTGACAGAGAGACACGTTTTAAAACATTTTTGTTTATTGTTAAATGCCAAACAGCAACAAGAACATGCGTTTTCCAATACATTTTTTTAAGAAATCAAAGAGTTCTAACATGATGTATTACATGGATGACGGGGACAATTTAAACACTTACCGTGAAAACACTTAACATGGCTTAATGTACTAAGACAGTGATATTAACAGACCAAACTCACTAAAAATCATACTAATAAAGTATACTATCTATAAAAACAAAAAATAAGATGAGCCCTGAATATGAATGCAACTCGTTTAATAACACGTTAAGCCTTTCCCTCCCATAAAAAAACATTATAAGAAAACGCTTAATGTGGCTTAATGTACTAAGACAGTGATTTTTAAAAACCAAACTCACTAAACATTATACTAATAAAGTATACGATGTAAAAACAAAAAAAACAAAAAAAAACAGATGAGCCCTGAATATGAATGCAAGTTGTTTATTAATACGTTAAGGCTTATGATGATTTTCTATGGGAGGAAAAGGCTTAACGTGTTATTAAACACGTTGAATTCATATTCAGGGATCATCTGATTTTTTGTAGATAGTATACTTTATTAATATGATTAATTGACTGTTAATATCACTGTATTAGTACATTAAACCACGTTAAGCGTTTTTCACGTTAAGCGTTTAGAATGTCCCGACGACCTCAAATTAGATGTATTGCCGCATCACAGGAACCTTTTTGCAGCAAATTTTGTATATCGGCTCATCTAAATTCGCTGGCTCACCCTTTTCATTGGGTTGAAAGCCAAAATGTTCCCAAGTTGGCGACGTGACATTAGGTTTTGGGACGAGATTGAGCGCCTCCCATCGTTTCAGCCGGCCTATTCAAAACAAACGAAGCACCATAAAGCTATTAATTACAGTTATGAAAATTACAGTCATAACCATATTGTATCATTAATTTATTTAACATTGAATGCACAGTGACAAATTGAAAAAACAATAAGGCCACACCCTCATAAAAAAAAAAAAAAAAAAATGAACACTGCGGTTGCCGCGGTTTCTGCGGTTGCTATCTTTCCTCTGCGGTTTGCTTGTCAATAGTGCCGTATAACTATATTGCAGTTATCGTGACAGTTATCTGTCACAGATGGAGTTTTGGTTCCTTTGGTCCGCTGTCGCCTCTGGCTTGTTTAGTTGGGGTCACTTCATTTACAGGGATATTGTTGACTTGATTGCAAATGATTGCTCAGATACTATTTAAACTGAACTGAGATGATGACATCAATGAATCCAATGATGAACTCCCTTTAACTGTCATTTTGCATTATTGATGCACTGTTTTCCTAAATAATGTTGTTCAGTTGCTCTGACACAATCTTTTTTGTTTAAAGCTCTATATAAATAAAACTTGTCATCAAGTCATCCTCCCCCCCATACCTGGACCCCTTCCAGTTTGCACACCGGTCCAACCGTTTGACCGATGATCCCATCGCCACTGCCATCCACTCAGCACTCACACATTTAGAGAAAAAAGACTCATACGTCAGAATGCTGTTCATAGATTTCAGTTCAGCATTCAATACAATCATCCCTCAACAGCTCTTTCACAAACTGGTCCAGCTGGGGCTCGACACTTCGCTATGCAACTGGCTGGTAAACTTTCTGACTGGAAGACCTCAGGCAGTAGGGGTCGGCAACAACACATCCAGCACCATCACACTAAACACTGGAGCCCCCCAAGGATGTGTGCTGAGTCCCCTCCTCTTCACTCTGCTGACCCACTGCTGCACACCGATGCACACCCACTACTGCACATTCAACATAAAACGCACTCACACATGTATGAAAAATAAAAGAAAAAGAAAAAAATGAAAAGAAAAAGGATATCGCTAAGTTACGCCTCCATCAGATGACAGGTGTTACAGTGCACGTCACGAGCCATCACGAGAGAGCACCAGAATTCAAATAAACAATCTTTACACCTATCTTTCACTTTTTTTAGTGGATTATCTCATTCTGTTTGTGACACTGTATGCTACAAAACCATGCTGTTTTACTACCAAGACACAGTTTTCTGAGCACAAGTTATTCCATAATGGATTCTTTCTTTTTAAAGTCCACGATCAGCTATTTAGATTTACTCACATTCATAGAGAGACAATTGTCCTGGTATCATGATGTACATCTCTCTATCTCATCCAAGTATGCGGTCTCATTATTGTTGTGAATGAGGCCCAGAACCACAGTGTCATCAGCAAATTTGATAATGGATGTGGAGCTGTGCGAAGACACGCAGTCATGTGTGTAAAGAGAGAAGAGCAGGGGACTCAGGACACAGCCCTGTGGGACTCCTACATTCAGGGTGATGGAGCTGGAGGTGTACTGGCCTAGTTTCACCACTTGAGGTCTGCCGGTGAGGAAATCAAGAATCCAGTTGCAGAGTGAAGAATTCAGTCCGAGGTCTATGAGTTTGGAAGCTAGCTTTATGGGGACTATAGTATTAAAAGCTGAGCTATAGTCAATAAATAGCAGACTTACATAGTTCCTGTTATTGCTGTCAATGTGTGTAAGAGAAGAGTGCAGGATGTGAGAGATGGCATCATCAGTGGATCTAATGGGGTGATAGGCAAACTGAAGAGGGTCCAAAGTATCCAGAATGGAAAAGCAAATGTAGTTTTTAACCAGTCCCTCAAAGACCGAGAATATTTCCAGATTAACTTAAATCAACTGAAATTCTGTAAAATACACCACACAACTGTGTCTACATGCTACCTCCTTTATTTTGAGTGCAGTTACTAAAACATCATCTTTCATGTATACAATATTTTCCACATTGAAAAATGTAATGTAAAAACAAACATTTAAAACTTATTCAATCTCTGAGAACACATTTGAGCATCCAGAGTACCGTATTTTCCGGACTATAAGTCACACTTTTTTTCATAGTTTGGCTGGTCCTGCGACTTATAGTCAGGTGCGACTTATTTATCAAAATTAATTTGACATGAACCGTCAGAAATTAACTAAGAGAAATTAAATTAAATTAACCAATAGAAAACATTACCGTCTCCAGCCACGAGAGGGCGCTCTATGCTGCTCAGTTCTCCTGTAGTCTACACTGAAGACATAGAGTGCCCTCTCGTGGCTGTAGATGGTAATGTTTTCTCTTGGTTCTAAATAAATGTGACTAATAGCCCAGTGTGACTTATATATGTTTTTTTCCTCATCATGACATATTTTTGGAAGTTACTTATAGACAGAAAAATACGGTATTTATATTCAGTAGCTTTACAAATAAAATAAATAACCTATGCAACACTCTTTTAGATGACTTATATCATATCCCTGTATGTTGGGTTGCATAAAATAAATTGATATATAGATCAATAATGACTTTATAGTTAAAATAGAACTTATACAAAACTTTATTTTACTGAAAAAAAAAAAAGGATATAACTGAGACTTACCCAGTAAAAACTACCCAACAAATACTATTTGACAATATTTGGTTGGGTCTTTTTTTTTAGTTCATGGTTCAGCGAAATAAATGATTACTTTGACTTCTTATTTCTCTAATTGTCAGTTTTGTTACCTAGGTGCACTACTGTTTAAGATAGTTAGACTGGCATCTAGTTAAATCAGTTATCTGTTCTGGTATAAAAAAAAAATGATTGCACCTTAGTAAACAGTGTCTTTCAGAATACTGTAAACTAGTCAAACCTGGACAGACCTGAAGCTGGAGAGCTGGAGACTCGAGGGAAAGTCTGCTTGATGTCAGGTCGGTCAGCAGCTGGTTGTGATGTTGGCTGATGAGTCTCAGAAGAAGGTTCTGATCTCTGATCTTCGCAGCACAGGATCAGTGATTTTATAGGAAACTCGATGGCCACACCTCTCAACAACTGGCTTACTCTTCATTATTGGGTTGGTGGAGAAAAGGAGCTTCACTATCAGAAATAAAATATGGAAAACAGCTACAGTTATGGGTTATTTGCTTCGTTTCTAGCTAACAGATGGCATTGTTCTGGTCTGCTTGCGTTTGTTGGTCAGATTAACACGTCTGTGCGGATTTTGGCCACCACTGTTTTTACACAGAATAAATAGGATCTATCACTAATTGCACTTAGTGTAAATAGTATCTGGCATGGGAAATACTGCCGTTTTCATTTAGTTTAAAAAGAATCCATGTGTAGTATAAATAGCACCTAATGTGAGTGAATAATGATGTTAATAATAATCTAAAGATGTTCTGCCTGTTGGCAAACTGTCCTTAAATAACTGCTTTCAAAGAAGAGAACACTCTGTATTGTAAGTTGTATAATACTGAAGCACCACCAACTGCTCAATTTTTACTTTTCAGCTGTAAGAGCTTCCTTGGTCAAGAAAATTTAAAAGAGTGTTTGAGAAATGATAACTGAATGTTCAGAGAATGCAAATTGCAGGATGTGTGTAGTCTAAGTATACGACCATGGGCAGCCTCAAACAAATGAACACACTCTCTTACACTCTCACATCCACTGCCAGATGTAGCTTAAGATACAACCCCATTTCACTTAAAATGCTGAATGTCAAAAAAATTACAGTACTTAATCCTACAACCTTATTCCCTACGGCCAAAGATAGAGAACAAGATTTTTTTGCAGCAGCAGCTCCTGCAAAAACTAAAAATTGGTTATCCTATTCTAGACCTGAAATGTCTCTTGCATGAACAGCTACACAAAGAGAGTCTTGTTCTGGTATCTTGCATCTAGTCATAGCCAACACAGCATCATCTTTTATAGCTAGCTTTGGCCAAATGTAATAGAAGAAAAACAATGCCATAATAAATAGTACTTATTCAGAATATTTAAAAATGTGTACTGCATGGTTAAAAAAATATGTAAGGCTACTTGTATAAACTGCATTTTAAGACAAAAAATATAAGTCATGTAGGCTGTACGTCACATTTTATTATTATTATTCAGAAATAATGAGACTAATATACTGGAAAATAAAGCAATCTGTTTACAAACACAGCTATAAGCTATTTTAGTTCTCTCCACAACACATCCTCTAAAGTTAGACTATATAAACGTATTTAGACTATATAAACGTCAATCTTAAACTAATTAATTTAAAACTATAATTCGGCACAAATCCAAATGTTTCCATATTTGCAAGATATCTGCATTCTAATATATTATTTATTATGTAAACTATAGGCCATGTACTGCATTTGTGTTCTCATTGTAAAACATCATCCTTCACATCACAGCACTTATTGAGTCCCAGATCACTGCAAGATGTCTATTAAAGATCGCTTCATCTGGAAAGCATCTGCTGTGTACAAACATCTGATAGACATCTTGCAGGCATCAGTTTCACATACATTCTAAACCATAAACATCTTAATAATAAACATCTTAAACACATCTTCCAAACATCTATTTGACATCTGATAGGAAACATCCTATAGACGTATTGCAGATGAGCAAATGCAGATGTAAATGCAGACTTCAAATAGAGTCTCCGTGATGGACGCCTGCTATCAGGGGTGGCAGCCAAGATGTTTAAATTAAGCAGTGTATCTTTAAAAATTAAAAAAATATATATATTTAACTTGATTTTATTTTGATAATGAACAGGCTGCAATATTAATTTAGCATTTAAAAAATGAGGTAGCATATTTCTGTGAAAGTAGCCATTCATGTTAAAATATATTCTTCTGGGGCCAGTTGCACCAGCTACACGTAAAAAAAATGCTGGACTTTGCTACATCCCACTTTCTAAATAAATATTTGCATCTGTTGCACCAACTGAAATTAGGAACAGGCGCAGCTATGCCCGACACATTCTCCTGCAGTCATAGATATAGCTGAGACAATGTTCACGCCACAATAGCTACAACTACTAATACAGAGCTGAATTGTTCAAGACATAAAATAAGTGAAGCCAACGCATCATGATTTCATTAAGCAACGAACTTAAAAGCCCAAATAAGACCGACTACGCCACCCCAAGTTTGATTATAGGGGAATTACTCTAAATGAGAATAAGCTCACAGGTTCAGATCGGTGAGGTCAGGTATGAGACAAATTATACAAAAGATTTATTTAATACAAAAGCAGAGGAACCACACAATACATCACAAACAATAGAATGATTCACAAATTACAATACACATTACCAAAAAACACAGATTGGGGTCAGCATCCAGTTCCTCTTCAAAAATGGAGCCAATATGGAGCACGGCAATCAGTGAAGACTACCACCACTGAGAGTGATAGGAAACCACTCCTAATCCTTCTGCTGCCCCAATCCCGGACGAATACACAAACTAAATCAATAAACACATACTCCATACACTTGGACACGGTCAGGCTGTAACGTTATAAAAACAGTCAAGGCTATAAAGGAAACTATGTACCACTTACAAGCTGGGTAATATACCAACTCACAAACGGGCCTGTACTTCAGTATGACACAGACATTTGGACATCACCCTTAACAGGCGGCATCAATATAGAAAAGCATGCCACATCAAGTCCCAAAAGAACCTCAGCACCTCTTACAAGCTGGCAACAGGCCTCAATTAAGTAAATGAAAATACATGCATACAGTTAAATAATAAAACAATTTATAAACTACACAATACAAGTAAAAAACAGTGTTCACTGAAAAGTAGATGTCTAACCATCAATCATGGTTAAAAGGGAATACAGTTCAACCCGGCGTAGAACAATATTCAAATGACGCAATACGTAACACAGTCGCGCTTTGGTCCAGAAACATCGGATTAAACGCGCAGTACAAAACCACAGGCAGCTGAAGAAGCCAGCAAGGCGCAAATCACTGCATGATTGTCTTTAAGTCTCAGCACGCACAGCAGCTTGATCCGTCAGCCCACCACAATGCGCTCCAAGTTGTCAAGGAAAAAAAATAGAGAAACCTACAGACACATATGAGAAACAAACGGTAACTAACGGAAGCGCACTTACACCATACTTACCTCCGTCCACAATACACAGGCAACGGAAACGCTTAGATGAAGCACACATCTGGATGGCACACGTTCACCACTTTTATCCCGTTCCTAAAAAGGCTTTCTCCAATTTACTAATTAACTACCGTTTAACCCCTTGTGTAGTAAATGTATACTGCCACACTAACAAGTTTTCATTTTTATATCTGAAGTCTCCCTGCAAACTCCCGTGACAGATTTCATCAAGTTTAAAAGCAGGATAAGCAGTAGCCAATGTTGATAATTGAAATCAACAAAACAAACACACCCCTACCCCAAAAGGGTCTTGCACCTATTTTGATAGCACCGCCCCACACATACATAGGCAACCCAGACAACAATTGGTTCTGTGAAACAAAGCAAAACCAATGTTACACGGTGTCTACATCGGATGTGAGCAGCGCAGCTTCAGCTTCTCCTGAAGTCCACCATCATCTCCACTGTTTTGAGCGTGTTCAGCTCCAGGTTGTTAAGACTGCACCAGACAGCCAGCTCTTTAGCACCAGGACTCACAGCTGAAAGTGCTCTACCTAACTTAGAATTGTTATTGTTTCCTACTTCAGTGTGTTACAAACATCATTTTGGTGTCTTTAGAAAGAAAACCCTTTGGGCTTTACTTTTTATCAACCAGATTTGATAATGCTCAAAAATATTAAAAGTTATAGACACTGAAGTGCCTTGAATTTTTTTTTTTTTGCCACTCTTAAATATTTTTTATTTGATATAAAAACACATGAAATGAGTCCTGGAGCAATCTAGAAAAGTAATGGGTTGAAAGCCATGTGTCTCATGAGTTTCTATTTCAGATCTGAATAAGATATCATGAAAAATAAGAAAATATGTTTCCCAATAGTATTGAAGGCTTCTACAAACTATTTAGTCAGTAAACATACCACTGCATATTTTTTTTTCAATTATAAAACACTAGACAGAAACTTAGACATCATATAAGAGATTTATTTGAGCACTAGAAAAATACAATAAGAATAATTTGAATAAGAAAAATAAAAAAAGATCTACCTTTTTTGCCAATTAAAGAAAATCCTGAGATTGCTAGAAATGCAGGATTTACAATGAATTACAATGGAAATAAGTGCTGATGTGCTGATGGCCACTTATACAGATGGTAATAACACAAATGTGCCATAAAGTAAATAATCCACTCTCTCTATTCATGTAGATGTGTTCACTTTTATAGCCATGATCATACAGTAATAGTGAGCTGATTTTGGCTGATTTGCACTCAAACAGATGGTAATCATGCAGATACATTCACATTCAACATAAAACACACTCTTACATATATAAGAACTGTTTAAAAATAAAAGAATTACATTTTGAAATATATTCAAATATAAATAATTTATTGTTTTTTAAGCCTCTGTTTAAACTCTTTGCAACAGCTTTGCTCACAAAAAATTCTTTCAGTTTCCTTAGCAAGAATAGCCTTTGATTTGCTTTCTTACAAATAAGAGCCACATTATCAGAGAAGTTCAATTTACAGTCTATAATGATTACTAAATACTTAAAAGTCTTCAAAATTTCAACAGTTTGATCACATAACATTATTTCTGTTAGAGGCTCTGGATGATTTAAAATCAACTCTTTGGTTTTGCTTACATTTATCAATAAAGTACTTTCTTCACACCATTTTTCTAGTTTCAAAACCTGCTCCTCGTTCTCAAGATGTACACAGTCTTTCCATAAAAGTGCCACAAGTGCCATATCATCTGCATATTTATATAGTTTGTAATTCTCATGCTGCACTCTTATACCACTTGTATAAACAGAAAATAAAAGGGTGAGTGAGTGGCTTGAGAAAAGCGCGGCTGGTGGATTCAATGCTTGCGGCAACCACATCTGACAACCTTGGGCTGGATCCAGCGATCCACAATGCAAAGTTGATGTATTTCTTTAGCAAACACATTCTGTGTTTTGCTCTCTTTCTGTGCCAAAAAAAATATGTGTGTGTGTGTTTATAGTTTGTATTTTGTGATCAAATTCACAGAATTTGAAAGCTGATCATTTATTTCTGACACAAAGTAACAAATTATTTCTGAAAGTAACAAAGCACCAAATGTATTGCTATATTGGGTGGCAGGCATGCTACAAATAATGAATGGAATTAAAGACATTAAATATTGGCAAGTATTTATATTGAACCATTTGGGTCACTTCATCTACAGCAATATCATTGACTTGATTGCAAGTAAAAACAGACACTATTTCCACTGAACAGAGATGATATAACTGAATTCAATGATGAACTGCCTTTAACTATCATTTTGCATTATTGAGACACTGTTTTCCTAATGAATGTTGTTCAGTGCTTTGACGCAATGTATTTTGTTTAAAGCACTATATAAATAAAGGTGATTGATTGATTGATTGACATATTGCTTGGAAGGACAGTTTATTTTCATAATCCCAATTCATATGTAATTTTTTTTTCCTTAACTACTACATGCTTGACAAAAATATATTTTGTATTCAATGTTGAAAATGTGGTAGGCTATATTTTAAACCGAGCTTCGTGATTGATATCGCTTATCCTGCCAAAAAAGACCATAAACATTACAGTTCACATCTGCAGTAATAATGAACTAACCAACATAAATCCTAAAAATGACACAAATGACATTGGTGATTCAGCTGTTAATTTCATACATTTACTTTCATATGTCAAGGTCAGAGCAATCATTAAAGCAGTCATAGGGCCAGCCGTGGCCTAATGGATGGAGAGTCAGACTTGTAACACAGTGTACTTGGCTATGTGTCACATCATTATCACTTTAATTTTCATATCACCAATACATGACTCCAAGTTCTCAGATAGCAACACTTAGTGTATTTCAGTCAACTCCTAATTCAAAAAGAGTGTTTGAGAAGTGATAACTGAATGTTCAGAAAATGCAAATTCCAGGATGTGCATAATCTAAGTGGATTTTACGTCCAGCCTAGTCTCACGACCAGGTGTACATCCAGCTGCTCATCATATGTTGGCATCAGACCAAGTTTTCTATGAGGCTCTGCACCTCCTCACTACTCCAAGTTTTTCCGCGAACTGCCATGCTAAAGTGCAAACTATCAACAAACACTTCCTCATCCCATAATGCACAGTGCAGCTGGTTTACACTGTCATTTTTTTTTTAATTGTTGTTTCAATTTAAAAGTTTAAGGCTGCACGAACACTTCCTTTTTTAAGTTATGTTAATTTAAATTGTGAAATTGTCTTAAGAATAAAGTTGACAGGACTTGATAATACAAGTGCAATTAATAATTTAAGTTTAATCAGTTGAATTTTATATATTTCTATTAAAACAAGTTCAGTCAGTTCAGTTCATTTATTTCTAAACCACTATGTAAAAAACATGAGTTGCACCAAAGTGCTATTCAGACATTAGTAAAGCATTTAAGTAAGGGAAAAATCACATGATAAAACAACAACACAAAACCATAAAATCATAAAACTCAACCTTCTAAAATGCAGATATGAAGTGTTTGGTTGTTCCATGGGTAGCTACAGCAATTTAGGGGCAGCTACAGCAAAGGCCCTTTCCCCCCTTCTCTTTAATTTCGTCCTCAGAACAAGAAAAGCACTTTTGTATGCAGACCTGACTAAGTGGTTTATAGACCTGAAGGAGCTCAGATAAATATGATGGACCTAGTCCATTTAGGCTCTTTTAAGCAAAAATTTATATTAAAACTGATTAAAATCAACTCTGGCTTAAATGGGTGGGTAACCAACCCAAAGAGGTCAAAATGGGGCCTCAAACCTAAAGTTTGGCTGCAGCATTTTGTACTATTTGCAGCCGACTCAAAAATGTTTGGGAGACGCCAATATAGAGCAAGTTACATTAGTTGAGTCTTGAGAACACAAAAGCATGGATTAACATCTCCAGATATTTACAAGATAGGGCTGGACGATTAATCAAAAAGTAATCGAAATCAAAATTCAGAACCTCTAACCGACGTAATTTTCCCATATCGGTTATTTCGTTTTTTAAATTCTGTTAATACTTCCCCCTTAAAAGCATACTACCGAGTGTGTAGCCACATGACTCTGCCCCGTCCAGTCAGTGGCATAAAAGCAAAACAGGAGGTGAACACCGGTTCAACACATAATGATGGCCTTGCAATGATGGGTCTTGACTAAACTTTGTCAGCTGTATTTGTTTTATGGTTTGGACATTCAAGCGATTAGATGATCGGATGTGTATTATTATATCGCGTTACCATGGTCGCGCTAGGGCTGTCAAAAAAAAAATAGAATTAAGAATATTTCTAGAATGAAAAAAAATCCACATTCGAATGCAAAAATGTTACATTCGAATTGTAGGTGTCCTTTAAGAAGGCAGCTTTAAGGCCCGCCTCTGGTATATTTCACACTCCGCGTTCTGTTGAGACTTAGTTCTCTGCAGAGCAAAAGTGGGCGTTTATCACCATGTGGGTGTTTTCAAACTGCTGGGTGTTTCTGAATCATGCAATCTAAATGATACCCCTTACCCAACCCCACCCCTAAACCTAACGTCACTATTACATCAACCAATCAGGTATCATGGTATAGAAACTAGGGCTGTCAAAAATAGCGCGTTAACGACGTTAATTAGTTGTTTGTCGTTAATTACGTCAAATTTTTTAACGCATTTCACGCATGCGCAGTGTGACAAATTATTCAGGTCAGGAAAGTCTAGTCGATCTCAGCGAAAACAGCGGCGAGCCTCGCGACGAAAACAGCGAAGAAGCTTAAAGTTTTACCCCAGTAACTTTCAAATACATTCATGCCAAGCTCGTTAAACAGAGACGACTTTGGTAGTTGATACGCTGGAACTTCTTTCTGTTATAGCGTCCTGTGTTTCACACTGCGCATAACGCATACATGCAATGCAGCGAACATTACAGCTGTTTGGGAAAGAATATGCATTTTTACTTGGTTTTACTGGCACTTGAAGCCTTCAGAACGTGAAAATATCGATCCTAAAGTATTGTGGCAGAGCAAATGAACACCTCCCAAAAACAAGAGTGCCCAGAGTGCTGCTTATGTGATTGTGGCGCATGTTTGTGTTTCTGAGTTCATGCTTTCAAGTTTCTCTATGCATAATTTCATAGATATGTGGCTATATTTAACCACTGGTTCACC
Organism: Carassius auratus; assembly: GCF_003368295.1. NCBI lineage: Eukaryota > Metazoa > Chordata > Actinopteri > Cypriniformes > Cyprinidae > Carassius > Carassius auratus. Next base: position 464,008 of record NW_020528444.1, read on the forward strand.
TAAAACTCTTACACTATCTGTAGTTTAATGGCATGGTTTGATATAGTGCTCAGGTAAATTTGATTAAGTAAATGTTAAACTTTTGAAATTCAGAAAAAAAGAACCACATGATGAATCAATACATGAAAATTATGTATCTGTGTCCTGTTATTTATCTTTTGGTATGCATTTCAGAAAAAAAAAATGGTTAGGATTCAGGTGTAATTGCAAATAGTGATTAATCCTGATTAATCCACTGAAAATTCTGATTAATTTGATTACAAATTTTAATCATTTGACAGCCCTAGTAAAAAAACCTTGATCTTGACCTATACTTGGTTCTGTTACATCTCACACAGCTTAATCCGCACAGCTTTCAGAAGGCGGACAGGCTCGATGAGCAGTACCACTTCTGTCATCATTCACCTCGTGCATGCGCTGTTGACAGCCATGCACCCCGTCCTCATACAGGCACTTTTTGAGATCGCGTGGACGGATGCGTGGCGGTCCATGAGCCCTACTGATGACGAAAATTACATAATGCGGACGGTGTGCAGATGCAGACGGACAAATTATACTTTGGCCTTTATCAGTGGCGCATGAGATGCGATGACAATATAAACGTGTCATTGCATTATAATGTTTTTGTTAACATATACAGTTGAAGCAACTAGATGCAGCGCTTCTGTTCATTCAAAATATTGCGGAAAAGTGAAGTGAAGTGAAAGTGAAGTGAAGTGACATTCAGCCAAGTATGGTGACCCATACTCAGAATTTGTGCTCTGCATTTAACCCATCCGAAATGCACACACACAGAGCAGTGAACACACACACACACACACACACACACTGTGAGCACACACCCGGAGCAGTGTTCATCATTTATGCTGCGGCGCCCGGGGAGCAGTTGGGGGTTCAATGCCTTGCTCAAGGGCACCTAAGTCGTGGTATTGAAGGTGGAGAGAGAGAGCTGTTCATGCACTCCCCCCACCCACAATTCCGTCCGGCCAGAGACTAGAACCCACAACCCTTCGATTGGGAGTCCAACCCTCTAACCATTAGGCCATGTATAGAAAGCCATGTAAATTAGGGTGGGTTCAGATTTTTTTCAAAAACATTTCTTGAGACTTTATGGTGGGTTTTCCCCATCCTACTGCATCTCATGTTTAAATGAAAAATGTACTCTGTGTTATTGGCTTTCACCCCTTTGATTTAAACTATGCATGCACACATGGTGCTGTTTTGTTTATGGTTCTTTAAGCTACTTAATTATATTTGGTTTATAAACATTATTTTAAATATTATTCACTTTTTTTCACAGTCATATTTTCTTATGCTTTGAATAAACGTGCATTAGTAATATTTTGCAGTGTACCCTTTTGTGGCATCAGAAGAGAAGCCAAAAGCTTTTCTTCATTCTAAGTAAATTTAAAATTATTATGCATTTTAAATTCGAATATAATTTGAATTTGGATAATAAGTAATTGCAAATTCGAATTTAGTTTTCAACCCATTTTGACAGCCCTAGTTCGCACAGCTGAACTGTGGCACGAACACTCATATAAACAGTAGCTGTGAAGATCGCGGGCACAGAGGAACGCAGAAACTAGTTGTCAGCGCTGTCCTGTGATTTATCACTAAAGTAGCTTAGAATCTCAAAACTTATTTATCATATTTTTCTACTTTTGAAGAAACTAGGCTATTTACAACCCACAGCTTCACAATTATATAGAGGGTATGAGTAATACACACACACATCACTCATACTGGTACTGTGCTAATTTATCTTTATCTGATCTTTATTAATCTCTTACGCCGAGCAATAATCTGTAAGAAATGTTACAAACATAGATAAAATAACTGTTGATAGAAAGCTATGATGTCAGATCGCGCTTTCAATAGGAATAAATGTCTCACCTTTAATAGTCAATCATATTTACAGTACAAACCTTGTCAGTGAACTATGAGGGCAAAAAAAAGAAAAACAGACACAAAATAATAGTTCATTCATTGTAATTGAGGTCAAATGTTCAATTAATCAAGGTTTTGATTTTAGACCATAATCGTCCAGCCCTATTACAAGATACAAATGATTTCACCTTAGCCAGAAGTCTTAAATAAAAAAATGCACATCTCACCACAGAGTTTGTCTGTTTATCAAACTTTAAGGAGGAATCCAACATTACCCCAAGATCTCTAACCACCATTTTATACAAGGAGGACAACTCTCCTAGACTAGAGAGATCACTTGTATCAGGTTCTCCAAACCACACAAATTCAGTTTTGCTTTAATTTAAGTTTTAAAAGTTATTTGATAACCAGGCTTTAACCTCCCATAAGCAGACTCTAAGGGAATTCATATAAAAAAATAATAATAATTTTCACAGGCAGATAAATATCCATGTCATCTGCAAAGAAATGAAAATAAATCCCATACTTGCGAAAGATAGACCCTAATGGTAGTATTTATAGGGCAAATAACATTGGAACGAGTATAGATCCCTGTGGAACTCCACAAGTCAATGGAGCAGATGAAGAGAAGGTCTGGCCTAGGTTAACAGAAAAACTTTTTTTGCCAAAAATTATCTAAAACAGTTTGGAGCATCCCATGGATGCCTACCACATTCCTAAGGCGTGTAATTAAAACTTCATGATCTATAGTGTCAAAGGCTGCAGTGAGATATAATAACAAAATGACAAAAGAATGACCAGTATCACTAAATAAAAAAATATCATTTAAAACTCTCAAAAGTGCAGATTCTGTACTATGATTGGCTTTCAAACCTGACTGAAACACTTCAAGAGTTACATTTTGGCCCAAAAAAACTCTGTATTGGGTTAAAAACAGACTTTTCAAGAACCTTGGCTAAGAATGGCAACTTAGAAAGTGGATGGAAATTAGACAAAACCTTGTGATCTAAATTTGGCTTTATGAGAAGAGGCTGAACTACAGCATGTGAGTACATTTTCTGTTGTCTTTTTAGGATTGTAATATGAAAAGCATGCAAAGTGATTATCTTAAGAAACCACGTGAAAGTGAATAGCACATAATTTTCAAAAGCCTTTGTTTCCACAGTCCTTACTACAATGTGAAAAAAGCATTTTCAAATTTATCTACTCTGGAAAGCGTTTAAAAAGTCTGTAAGGCCAAAAAAGGGGGAAAATATGATTTTCAACAGGAACGTATTAATGTGGACAAGGCTTGAGGAATTGCCAAATCAGGCAACCAATTGCTAAGCCGGAAACACAGTAGGTTACCCAAGAATTTAGCTTGTCCTGTCAAATGTTACTAACCCTTTTAAGGTTACTAACCCTTTTAAGCTGGGTCTACTTGCAACACCGGCCCGCATATCCCAGTATTTCCATCCTTTTACTTCTAATCCCCTTTTTTCTTTCAGTGTCCTCCAACTCACATGGCAGAAATTAGCATAAGGCTGCCTCTGCTAGCAGTGCAAGTGTGACGGACTGAAAATATTACAGTGAAAGATAAAAGTACTGAGTAATAATAGGTAACCCAAAACTATTCTTTTTTTTTCTCTTTCTTCAGTTCAAGTATTTAAAAGAGTCTAAAAAGTTATTCTAATGCTACACAGAATTAAGTGTATTCTGATTGAGGCCTGTAGGTGGCGCATTGCACTAGAGTGATGAGGAATGACGTTAGGGTCAAAAGGGCAAAGTCATTAAAAGAAAGCGCCAAAACGCTGCAGACACTAATGTGTGTTCTCTCATCATTTTATACAGTTACTATATCTCATCCTTCTTTGTTGAGACCGGTAACATTTTGGGGGCTCGTCCAACCATTAGGATCTTGGTATCAGCTTCGAGACTGATGACGTGGGAGACCAGTGTGACCCTCTGGATTGAGCTACAAGGAATGCTGTGAGTTTGTTCACCTTGTGAGTGCAAGTCTTCGGGGTTCCAGTCAAGATGGCGTCTTCAGCTCCTCTTCGTGCGTTGCAATGGGATATCCAAAAACAGCTTCATCTGCTGAGTGAAGAACAGCTGTATAGTCTTGCTTCCTCACTGGAAGATGAAAGGGGCTTGGAGGTTCCTAAAGTGACGGGTACCAATGAACCTGAACTTTTTGAATTCATCGTGGACTGCATGAAAAGCGATCAGCTTAGAACGCTTGAAGATGAAGGTATGTCTCGTTTGCTGATCATCAAAGACAAGATTGATGAACTAAAATCCAGCAAGGGGAGTGAATCAGACATGGACACTGCAAACAATGGTAAAGATGTTAGTGGTGGGTCATCAATGACAGAACAGGTATCTGGGCTGGTTAGATTGACTGATGTTACTGCTTTGTTGCCCCGCAGAGATTTCAAAATGCATGGTGGTGTAATTTCAGATGCTAGTTCAGATATGAGTTACAACAGTGTATGCAAACAAATTGATGAGGGTTTGAAAGAAAAATTCTCTGAATCTGAAATCATACGCACAGTGTTAAGAATGATCAAACCAGGTAACTTTAAAGATATGTTGACCAACAAAGATGATCTCACTGTTGCAGAACTGAAACGGTTCTTAAAGTCGCATATGAGAGAACGAAGTAGCACTGAATTGTTTCAGGAGCTTAGCAATGCTAAGCAGCATGATAAAGAAACTCCACAGCAGTTTTTCTATAGACTAATGGGGTTGAAACAAAAAATTATCTCTGCATCACAACATGGATCAGAGTTTAACTATGACAAACGACTGGTGCAGGGAGTGTTCCTTCATACACTGTATCAGGGGCTAAATGAGAAAAATGGTAATATCAGATCGGACATTAAGCCTCACATCTCTGACTTGACAGTGACTGATGACTTCATCTTAGAGCTGGTTACTAAATCAGCTAATGAGGAAGCAGAGAGACAGAAGCGTCTTAGCACTGTATATAAACACAAACTTCTGACTGTTAGTTCCTCCCAGTCCCAAGAGGATAGTGAGAAAAGCTATGACACATTGCATAAGAGAATGGAAGGAGAAGCTCGAGCAAATCGCACTGCCTTAATGGAACTAACAGCTCAGGTTGCTGCTCTCACTGAAAACCTTGAAAAGATGATGAGACACCCTGCTGCAATTGAAAGCCAAACTGCCACACCATTAATGAATGTTGAAGTTTCAGACAAACCTGTAAGCAAGCGTAGATGTGACGACTGCATCCAGCGAGGAAATCAGGACTGCTGCCATTGCTTCCGCTGCGGCCAGGCAGGACACAGAGCAGTTGGTTGCCTAAAGAAGGGAACGAAGGTGGGAAACGGGAGGCGGTCACTGGTACGGGACAACCAGTGACCACATCATGCTGTCCGTCCCATGTCAAGGTAAACTATGTGCCTACACACCGTTCTGAAAATTTAAGTTGGAAAAATCGTCAGTCACCAAAAAAAACAAGCAGCACAACTGATTGGCAGAAAATGTATGCTGTCGTGTTGGTTAAATGGGGTTCTTACTGAAATGCTGTTGGACACAGGGGCTCAAGTAAGCATGGTAGGAAAGACGTGGGTAGAAAAGTTCCTTCCAAATGTGCCTATCAAGCCTATAGAAGACTTATTTTCTGACCATCAGCTTCTAATTACTGCTGCCAATGGCTGTGTGATTCCATTTGTTGGATGGATTGAAGTACTCTTTGAACTCAAAAGTGATGGATCTGGAACCTTTTCCATTCAGGTACCAATGCTAGTAAGCGACTGCTGTAATGACAATCCACTTCTGGGTTTTAATGTCATTGAAGAATTGATCAGAGGAAGCAGTGACCAGCCAAATAGCATTGAAAATCTAACCATTTTGCTGAGTAAAGCTATGAATGTAAGACAGGGCATAGCTAACAATATCGTCAATGATGTTGTGCAATTAGCAGATTCAGAGGAAATGTGGGACAGTTGTGTGGTAAAAGTAGGGAAGACAGGACTCACAGTTAGAAGAGGCGAACTCTGCGAAGTCAAATGCAGAATTAGAGGTGGGCCTGAAGGGGGAGTCATGCCATTCGAACCACTTCCAGAATGGCCAGTCCAAGATGGCCTTGAACTATTTCCGGCTGTGGTTGATGTGCCCAATGGTGCATCTAAAGTAGTGAAGATACCTGTCCTGAATTCCACTCAACATGACATTTACCTCCCTGCAAGGACAGTGTTGGGTAATATCACTCCAGTATCTGAAGTCCTACCCCTCATTCCAAGTGGTGGTGCTAGAAAAGAAAACAACAAGGAGGGAAGGGAGGTTCATGTAAATCAGTTGAGCCAGGTAGATAAGGGAAGTCAGTTACCCGTCAACAAAGCAATTAAGTGGCACCCACCTGTCGATTTGGAACACCTGTCAAAACCAGAGCAGGAGATAGTTAGACGAATGCTTTACGACGAATCTGATGTCTTTGCTCATGATGATGGAGATATAGGATGCATCCCAAATCTGAAGTTGAAGATTAATTTAAAAGATGACACCCCAGTTCAGAAATGCTACAATTCCATTCCAAAACCCCTATACAAGGAAGTTAAAGAGTATGTACAAAACCTCCTCGACCGTGGCTGGATTAAGAAATCTTCCTCGGCGTACTCCTCACCAGTAGTCTGTGTCCGGAAGAAGGACAGTAGCTTACGGCTATGTGTTGACTTTCGAGAGTTGAACCGGAAGACGATTCCAGATAGACACCCACTACCGAGGATACAAGATTTGCTGGACAGTCTAGGAGGATTCACATGGTTCTCCATTCTTGACCAGGGTAGTGCATATCATCAGGGATTTGTGGATGAGGAGTCAAGGCAGATGACGGCATTTAGCACCCCCTGGGGGCTCTATGAGTGGAAGCGGATCCCTTTTGGATTAACTAATGCTCCAGCAGCCTTCCAGAGGTGTATGGAGAGTGTTCTAGAGGGAATAAGAGATAAATGCTGTTCTCCTTACCTGGATGATGTGCTTTGCTATTCAAAAACCTTTCACGAGCATGTCGAAGACCTGAGGCAAGTGCTCTGCCGAATGCGTGAGTATGGTATCAAACTCCGACCAAAGAAATGTGAACTTTTCAAGACGCAGGTCAGATACCTTGGTCGGATGGTGTCAGGAGAAGGCATTGAGATTGACCCGAAGGATCTTGAGGCTGTATTGCAATTGAAAAAGAAAGAACCAAAAACAGTGGGGGAAGTTAGAACTTTATTAGGGTTTCTAAGTTACTACAGATCCTTCATCCAGGATTTCTCAAGAATAGCGAAGCCACTGTATGAGCTCCTGCAGAACCCCAAGGAAAAGTCGGTTGTGAAAGTAGCAAAGACCAGCCAAAGTAAACAGAAGGTGAGGAATGAGACCAAAGCACAAATGCCATCGAGAACTCCTATTCAGTGGACATCTGAACATCGGGCCATTGTGTCAAAATTCATAGAGATGCTTACCAATCCACCAATTCTGGCATACCCTGATTTTGACTTGCCTTTCGTGCTGCACACCGATGCATCAAATGAGGGTTTAGGTGCTGTACTTTACCAGCGACAAGCCGGTAAACTTCGTGTTATCGGATTTGGCTCAAGAACATTGACTCCAGCAGAGCGCAGTTACCATTTACATTCAGGTAAACTTGAGTTTTTAGCTCTCAAGTGGGCGATCTGTGACAAATTCAGGGATTACTTGTACTATGCCCCAACATTTACAGTGTACACGGACAATAATCCATTGACTTATGTCTTGAGTACCGCCAGATTAAATGCTGTGGGTCATCGCTGGGTCGGTGAATTGTCAGATTTCCATTTCGATATAAAGTACAGACCAGGTAAACAGAATGCAGACGCAGATACACTTTCGCGATATCCAGTAGACATCACAGACCACCTGAGTGATTACACGGAGACTGTGCCATCTGAGGTTGTGTCAGCCCTTTGGCAAGGGAGCAAGGCTGTCATTGAAGAGGAGGTACCGTGGGTGGCTTCACTGACTCTTTACTCAGCAATTGATGGGGAAGAGGAAATGTTGAAAGGGCAGATGGTATCCCCAATAGCCCAAGAGGATATCAGAGCTTCACAACAGGATGACATAAGTATTAGGGAAGTAATCAAGCTTAAGGGGAGCAGCTGGATCCCAAATAGCAAAGAGAAAGACGTCATGACCAAAGGAACCAGACGTTTGGTTCAGGAGTGGAACAAACTAGTAGTGGAGGAAGGAATTCTATACCGACACTCTGGTAATCGGAAACAGCTAGTCCTACCTGAAAAACTGAAGCCATTGGTCTTGAAGAACCTCCACGACAACATGGGTCACATTGGTGCTGACAAGGTAACCCATTTAGCACGGGATAGATATTACTGGCCTTTCATGCAGAAGGAAATTGATGATTATGTGATCAAAAAGTGCAACTGTATCAAACGGAAGCGTCCAAATATTCCTGAGAGAGCGCCCATGGGTTCGATTACCACCAGTTCACCCTTCGAATTGGTCTCCATTGATTATCTGCACTTGGAGCCAAGCCGAGGAGGGCATGAATACATACTCGTCCTGGTGGATCATTTCACGCGCTTTGCACAGGCATATCCAACAAAGAATAAATCAGGGAAAACGGCAGCAGAGAAGATCTTTCAGGATTTCATACCACGCTTCGGATATCCAGAGAGACTCCACCATGATCAAGGACGGGAGTTCGAAAATAATTTGTTCCAGACACTGCAACAACTGGCAGGGATTTCTCATTCAAGGACTACCCCTTACCACCCACAGGGTAACCCAGTTGAAAGGCTAAACCGTACCTTGTTGCAAATGCTTCGCACTCTGGAGGAAGAGAAAAAGGCTGATTGGAAAGAACACCTTCCACATCTGGTTCATGTGTATAATTGTACCAGACACGAAGCCACTGGATACTCGCCGTTCTTTTTACTGTATGGGAGGTCCCCCAGGTTGCCAATTGACCTGATGTTTAACCTAAAACCGGAAAAAGAGACCCAAAGCCACCTGACGTTTGCTGAGAAGTGGGCATCCAGAATGCAAGAAGCTTACAAGATTGCATCCGAAAATAGCCAAAAGTCATCGGCGAAAGGAAAGAAGTACTATGACAGGAAAGTGAAAGGAGTACCTCTACAGCCAGGTGATCGGGTTTTAGTAAGGAACCTTTCTGAGAGAGGAGGGCCAGGCAAGCTTCGTCCCTACTGGGAGGAGGAAGTGCACAAAGTATTGGAGAGGATCAAAGAGGGCCCTGTGTACAAGATCCAACCTGAAACTGGTAAAAAGACAATTCGAGTATTACACAGAAACCTTTTACTCCCAGTGAATGATTTACCTGTTGAAGATCACACTCTAAAAGTACCGGTAAAGAAGAGACAACTGAATAAGAGGAAAGTCACAGAGTCGAGTGTGGATCAGGAAGAGGAAGGCTCGGAGGACGAACAATGGTACTATCCTTACTTGCCAGTGACTGCAGGAAATCATGACCACGTTGAACTACTACAGAGGTCCCAGACTGAAAAGAGATCTCAGTTAAGACCGATTGCGAGAGAGTTTTACCCTTCGGCAACACCATTGTCAGAACCAGTGACCAGACAGGATGATCAAGCAGAAGGCGAGGAGCAAGTTCTAGAAGAAGAGGATATTGTCGAGTACGGCCCAGAAGAGCTGCCGCCGTCAAGTCGAGAATTACCTGTAAGGCAAAATGAACAATGTGAGAGTGCTGATGAAGGGGACCAAGAGACTTTACGAAGATCAAACAGACAAGCAAAGCCAAAAGGAATACTGACTTATGACATATTAGGTCAACCGACTTACAGACAAAGTCATTTAAATGCAGTACAGCCTTACATGATTCCGAGAAGTCCAATGACTTACCAGGTATTTAATGCAGTTCCTTGGTGGCAACCGATACCTATCTGGACTTGTTAGATGAATGACTGAGAGGAAATAGACTGACCTAGTTTTGATGTCAGGAGTCATATAAAAAAAATGAGGGAGAGTGTGACGGACTGAAAATATTACAGTGAAAGATAAAAGTACTGAGTAATAATAGGTAACCCAAAACTATTCTTTTTTTTTCTCTTTCTTCAGTTCAAGTATTTAAAAGAGTCTAAAAAGTTATTCTAATGCTACACAGAATTAAGTGTATTCTGATTGAGGCCTGTAGGTGGCGCATTGCACTAGAGTGATGAGGAATGACGTTAGGGTCAAAAGGGCAAAGTCATTAAAAGAAAGCGCCAAAACGCTGCAGACACTAATGTGTGTTCTCTCATCATTTTATACAGTTACTATATCTCATCCTTCTTTGTTGAGACCGGTAACACAAGCTACACTGGTTCTTCAAGACATCACACACCTCAGCCCCTTCCCACTGACTACAGCTACAGCAGCTGAAGTAAACATTTGTAAACTTGCCCACAACTCTTGCGTTCCCTCATGCTACTAATAACCATTTTTCAGCGGCCTCCAGCTCCTGTAGCAAATGCTAGCGTGAGGCTGCCTCCACTAGCAGTGCAGGCTGCACACAGGGTCTTCAGGATTCCCTTCCTGTGGCCTACAGCATGTGAAGCACGTGTGAAGCTGCTTGCAACACAGACCCTCACATCTCAGACTTTCCTCCTGCTACTTCTTACCCCTATTGTCATGCATTGGCATTTATGGTTTTTTCAGTTTCTAATACACATCTAAATGGCTAAAGTCTAGTATCACTGTTATCAGCACAAACTGGGCTATAATAATATGTGAGCAGCATGTACATAGATGATTGTGTTTTGAGGGGAAAATTTTTTTATGCGTGGTTAGTGAAAAACAAAAAATGTTAAATCACTTGAATAAGGCAATAAAACAAATACAGAACATTGGTTCCCGGGATTGTTGAGAACTGGAGCTTGTAGCCTAGAATCTTTCTTTCTAAATTATGTGAAAATCATATTGTTTACTCACTCACAGAAAACAATATATTGATTTAAATTTTCTAAGACACTTTTTGTTGGTAAAAGTCATATGGGAGTAGGCTTCAACTATCATGAATATCATTGTTATTTACACCTGAGAAGACAAAGACCTGCATAACGAGCTGCATAATGAGCTGCATAATGAGCCTTTCAGTCAGCTGTGTCACTGAGAGGGAGGAGTTAGAAGAAAGAATGTGAGGACAAAATAAATCTATATAATTTAATTATCCCACAATATGACTTAATATATTCTTCCAACAGGGAAAATTAAAGAAAAACACTATAGTTAAAATATTCAATATTTTATATTCACAGATGAAAGTTTGGTACTTTATGTGCATTTCTTAGAATGAATTCAAGCAGGATAAATGTCAAGCTGTCCCTGAGCCTGTGCTTATATTTTCTCAAAGCTACATGGTATTAAACCATATTTTAGATTTGACACATTTAAAAGGTGTGCAGTATTATTTATATTATATGAATTATGTGCTATATTATTCAAAAGAAATTGTGGTTTACTTTTCATCGGGGTATTAAAAGTTGTAGCCTATTTTAGGAGGGTAGGCTACATGGATTAATATGCAAAATGTCAATTTTTCATATATTGGGCCTATATTTTACATTTACATTTACATTTAATCATTTAGCAGATGCTTTTATCCAAAGCGACTCACAATTGAGAACAACAGAAGCAGTCAGGTCAACAAGAGAACAACAACAGAATACAAGTGCCATGACAAGTCTCAGTTAGTCTAGTATAGAACACATAGCCAGGTTTTTTTTTTTTTTAATGAAAAAACAAGAAAAGGAATAGTTCTAGTATTAGTTGGTTAAGTGCTGGCGAAAAAGATGAGTCTTTAGATGTTTCTTGAAAATGAGTAAAGACTCAGCTGTACGAATTGAGATTGGGAGGTCGTTCCACCAGCTGGGCACAGTCCAGGAAAAGGTCCGTGAGAGTGATTTTGAATTTCTTTGGGATGGCACCACAAGGCGTTGTTCACTTGCAGAGTGCAAACTTTTGGAGGGCACATATGATTTAACCAGTGAGTTTAGGTAAGTTGGTGCCGTGCCAGTGGTCATCTTGTAGACAAGCATCAGTACCTTGAATTTGATGCGAGCAGCTACTGGTAGCCAGTGTAACCTGATGAGGAGGGGAGTAACATGAGCTTTTTTTGGCTCATTGAAGACAACCCTCGCTGCTGCATTCTGGATCATTTGCAGAGGCTTGACAGTACATGCAGGAAGAGCCAGGAGAGCATTACAATAGTCCAGTCTGGAGAGAACAAGAGCTTGGACAAGAAGTTGTGTGGCTTGCTCTGACAGGAAGGGTCTAATCTTCCTAATGAATGTGGTCAGTGAAGCTTAATTGATGATCCATCACAACTCCTAGGTTTCTGGCTGTCCTCGAAGGATTTATGGTTGACGAGCCCAGCTGTATAGAGAAGTTGTGATGAAGCAATGGGTTAGCTGGAATCACCAGGAGTTCTGTCTTAGTAAGATTGAGCTGAAGGTGATGATATATTTTAATTTAGAATTTAAAATTCCTTTAATAAAACAACATGCATTTTTGTCTTCTTTTTTTGACAGATAACAGATAAAAAGACATTTGTCTGTACACTGAAATTGTTGCATGTTAATAAAATGTGAGGCACTGTATAATTTTGTTCCCATTATTTATGCCTAATTAGCCTAAAACAAGAAACGAATAAATTAAATCTGCACTATTAAGCTAAATCTTTGAAACTCTAAAGAATGGATGCATTAATAAACCTTCCTCATGATTAAACTCAAGTTCTCTCATTATAATTAACAAAATGCACACAATGTAAAAAAAAAAAAAAAAGAGCTTTATTAACTGACAACTAAAGTAATTTTAAAGGGAGCCTTCTTTACTTGCTTTTAGTGCTGGGCGATAGCATATGGCCTAAAAAAATAATCCCCGATTTTTTTCTGAAAAATTTCTTTTAAAATCAATATTCAAATGACAAATAAATTTTTCAAATCAAGTTTTAATATAGTTCTTTACCAATTATTTACCAGTCAAATGTATAACTGAGACAAGATGATTAAAAAAAAAGTAATGTTATTACCTTATAATGCTGGAAAGACCTTTATTTTATTATTATTTGTACAATTTTTTTGCATCTAACCATCCCCTCGGCGTTAAGAGCTGTTCAGATTAAAACTGGCAGCTCAGTAGTGAGTCAGTGTCATGGACGGAGGACAGAGCAAGTGGAAATATATTTTCTACTCTATATTTCCATCTCGTTATGCCGCTGGATTAGGTTTTTTTCCCCTATATAACTTATTTGTAAATAGAGCAGTCACTTTCTGTGTCTACACCGAACCCAAGAGTTGTCTGCGCGCCCCGCTGCGCTAAAAGTGTGTCTAAACTTGATGACATCACACTAGTGTCAAATCATCTGAACACAGTGTCAGAACATTTCATCATAAACAGAACGAACATCAGTTCACTGATGGGGATCGTGTACAGAGTATTGAACATCACTGTGTTCTGCTGTATTTTGTATCTTTGTTGAGCATTGCTGCAGGTTGTTTTTTGGCGGATATGCAATGTTTGTGCTGCCGCCGTTGTCTTCATTTCATCAGGTGAAACATCTCTCTCACTCAGCAGCAGAGTCTGTGAGCAGCAACAACTTCTCTGCGCTCGGAGCATCAGCTCCACACTCAATGATACCAGAAACATACTCCACCTTCACTCCGTGGCTAAAGTAATTCAGTATGTTACATTCACAGGAGCCTCTATCTATATTTCAACACAGCTGCAGCAGTGTCTGATCCCGCAGGAGCCTTTTCTGTTTTTCCCCACTGCCGCAGCACTATCTGCTCCCGCAGGAGTTTCTATCTATATTTCTACACTGCCGCAGCAGTGTCTGCACCTGCAGGAGCCTTTTCTGTCTTTCTCTAACCATTTAACCATTATATTCACAGAATGACCGCGGATCATCTGTGGACCCCTTGCGGACCCCCACCTCGGGTCCCACAAACCTACTATTTGTCCATTTGACCATTATATTCATGGAATGACCATGGATCACCTTCGGACCCCCTGCGGACCCCACCCCTTTGGGTTCCACGAACCCACTATTTGCCCATTTGCCCATTAGCGTTATAAAAGGGCCTCGTTTGGACATCTTTTTCAGAGACATCCTTGGGGCCCAAAACTTGGAACGGTGGCTCCTCTGGCCTCCCCCAGTGAGCTTATGAAGGCCCGGGGCCCAAGAGCCCCTTGCCATTAGTGTCCATGAACCCACTATGCTGAACACATTCAAATAAATTGCAGGTGGGATTTTTTTTAGAAAAATCCCAGGGGCCCGAAATTCGGAACAGTGGCTCTTGGAGGCCCCTGGATCGTGCAGTCAAAAGCACGGGGCCCTAATGCGATGCACATTTTTTCCTTTTGTTCTACAACTACATGCTTCTGCTCCCTGGGTTAGGGCCCCTGAGATGCCAGAATCTCAAATCTGGGGGGCCCCCAAATAGGGCCACCAAACCTTCCTGCCCGGTCAAGGGGGTCCCCATGAGGCAAACATGCCAAATTCGGCCCGATCAGACGCCGGCAATCCATGTCCACGAAACCACTAGTCTGAACACATTCAAGTAAATGGCAGGTAGGATTTTTTTTAAACGTCCTAGGGGCCCAAAATTTGGAACGGTGGCTCCTGAGGGCCCCTAGAACGTGCTGTCAAAAGCGCGAGGACCTAGCGTGATGCATTTGTTTTCCTTGGGTGCTATGACTATGTGTTTCGGGGCCCTGGTTGAGGGGCCCCTGAGATGCCAGAATCTCAAATCTGGGAGCCCTACGACCTATCGTCTCTGAACTGTGGACGTTCTTTGCACAAAATAAATTCAAGTACTTTCAAGGACCTGTATCTATAGACCCTGTGGTTGTGTCAAAGCAGCTTTACAGTGTCAAATAGGAAAACATTTTGTAAATAATAAAAGGGGACAATATCAGAGTAATTTTTTTCAGATAAAGTCAGTTCATTGATGATTCAGTGATGTCATCATCTAGTTAAGCTCTGTTCCATTATTTAATACACAAGTTTCACATTTTGAGTTGAATTACTAAAATAAATTAAATTTATTGAGTAAGTACTGCCCCAATGACCACTTTGGTACCTTTTTTAAAACTGTATTTAGTCAGCCCCTGAAAATGCATTTTAACTAACCAGCTAATCATTTTATTAACCTTTTCGCACGTAAGTTCTAAAATAGTCAGACCAGCAGTCTGGCGTGAGTTTTTTTCTGCGACCGTTATTTTGCAATCAGTCGCGTTCTAATTTCCATGGAGACGCATGAACCTTGTCATGTGACATTTCAGTCAAAATGGCGCGCACACGATGGATAACCGTCTGCAGGTGAGTAGCTTGAATATTTCGCTTTATTTAATTTTTTATTCAAAACCTCTCAAATAATTTGTTAGCGTGTACCGACTATGGTTGAAATGGTTCTGTTTTACTTTTTTTGGTAGTGAGAGATATGTATAGCATATGCACAGCTGCACTACAATCCTGAACTTCAGCTAGCTCCTTTGTTTTCTGTCTGCCATTATTGGACAAACTGATTAATCCAGGTGAGGCTGACCTAAGGAATCACAGCAACAATAATCCGACAAACCTGGATTAATCAGTTTCTCCAATAATGACAGACCGGAAACAAAGGAGCTGGCTGAAGTTCAGGAAGTAGTGCAGCTGTGCATATAGCCCAAAAAGAATGTATGTTTTGGGCTTCATGTATGTTTTATTAATGTAAAAATAGAAAAAATATAAATGTATAACAGTTTGAATTAAACAAAAACGTTTATTATTACTATTACAAAACAGAAAACAAATATATTTACAATGACTAACAATTAACATAGTATCATAAACAAACACAAAATCTGTAAAAATACTCTGACTTTTGGTAAATGTTTTTGTTTAAAACAAACTATATTATACATACTGGTACCTTTTATATTTAATAATATAATTACAATAAATTATAAAGTATCATCATAAATTCATTAATATAGGCTACTCTGACTTTTTACAGGCTTAATAATGCTTCATGAAAACCAGACATCATATCAGCTTTGTAAACAAATATAAAAACAAATATATGTACAATAAATATTAAACAAAAAAAACTATAAATATACTGACTTTTAATAAATGGTTTTGTTTAAAGCAAACTATTATACACACTTAATAATATGATTACAATAAATAATAATTAACAATGTATCATCATGAATTAATATACTTTGACTTTTTACAGGCTTAATAATGCTTCAGTGTGTGGTACTCCTCAAAACACGGGACAGCACACAAGGGAGTGTTGCATGGCACACACATGTGCTTGGTGAGGCGCCTCTGCTTGCCCTTGCGTGTGCTGGAGAGGCAGACCTTGCAGTGCCGCCTGGTCTTGCTGCCCTGGGAAGTGGTCTGAGGGACTTCAGATGGGAAATGCCTGGCTGTAAGGCGCAGAGGAGTGTCCAAGGCAGGACGCCCGCCTTTGGTTGGACCTCGCAATGTGCTGTACTCCTCCAGCAGCCCTCTCATCAGGTCCGTCCTGAATTGTAGGGAGGCGATTTCCTTTCCTACTCATAGTTGAGCACATCAATAGGAAGTGAGGAGAAAATATTAGTATGTGACTGTGTGGTTTGTTTATTATTGTGAATTTGTTAACACTTTAAATTACATTAATTAAAAATGTTAGCACTTTTTATCTCGTTTATATTTATTTGTATCCATTTCTCACCAGTAATTTGCCGGTAGACGATGTGGCTGTTGAGTAAAACCGTGTCGAGTACATGAAAAAATACTTTCTTGTACCACTTGGTAGACTTTCTGGTGCATTCATGAAAACCAGTCATCATATCAGCTTTGTCAACTGCACCCATCTTTTTGTTGTACTCCAGCACACAGACTGGCTTCATCATTGGTTGCCCAGTGAGGTGATCCAGCTTGCCTGTGGCTGCCATACCAGTTGGATGGACTGTGGTAAGGACATGAACATCCCTCTTGTCATGCCATTTTACTGCCAACTGCGACCCATTCTCTTTGAATTCACCTCACCTTTTTTCATTTTGCAGGTGAACTTTGGCATCCCTTTTCTGTGTCCGCGCACGGTCCCACAAGCTCCAGTGCCAAGTGACAAGAGGTGCTGGAAAAGTGTGGGACTACTGTACCAGTTGTCAACATATAGAACATGACATTTGCTCAAGTAAGGTGCTAAGAGTGTCATCACAACGGACCCAGAAATCCCAAGTCCTGGGTAATGTTGGATGTCAGTGGAGGATCTGGTGTAAATGATCATGTCCTCCACATAACCAGTTAGCACATCACACAAAACAAAAAACTTGATCCCAAATCTGTGCCGTTTAGATGGAATGAACTGACGAAATGCCAGCCTGCCTTTCCACTTCATCAGAGACTCATCCACACACAGATCCCTGTATGGCACAAAAATGCGACGAAAAGAGGAGGTGAGCGCAGTGAATATGTGTCTGATTTTTTTCAGCGGGTCATTGGAAACTGCTGTCACATTGTTTGCAAAGTGAAGACAGCGGAGGAGCAGAAGGAAGCGATCCTGTGAGAACAAAGACCCAAAAAATGGGGTCAAGAGCATGGGGTCTGTGCTCCAGTAATCACGAAGTGATGGTTTTTTGATCACACCCATTAAGAGAACTGACACTAAAAATGTGTACATTTCAGGGATATTTGTTGGAACCCATTTAACCAGCTTCCCTTTCATTTCCTTCTCTTGCAAGTCAGAGGCATAGCGGTTTGTTTCCTCCACAATTTCTCCCATGACATCTTCCGTTAGAAACAATTTAAAACAATTTACCTCACTGGGTGATTCTGGTGAATTTTGCACACCACAGTGCTGGTTGTTAAAATTGCCTGGGCCAGGAGGATAAAAAAGGTTGGTTGCCTTCCACAACAATGTGTTTAACGTTACCTCTTCTGCCTCATTAGGAACTGGTGTCATCTCTTCGTCTTCAAAGTTGTCCAGAGCTTCAAGATTTGGGGGAAGATCCTCATCACTGTCACTCTCTGCCTCGCTGTCAAAAATCTCCTCATCAGAATTAAAAAAAATTTCCTCAATTTCCTCATTTGTCAGTTTTCTTCATTTAAATGTATTATCTGTCATTTTCTCTTATGTTGGTGAGCTGGATTAAAGTTGTGTCTTTAAATTACAACAAAGGCGATTGTGAGGTAACGGTGACGTCAGCTTTACATCAGTTGTCAGCGGGAAAAATAGACTCGCAATCCATGACAGTTAAAGTAAATTTATTTATACAAAATATTTACAAACTTGTAGTTATTAACATCGTTAAATATATGTAAGTTAACTCCTAATGTGGTATTAATATAAGAAAAAAAACATGTTTGTTAATCTGTAAGTTATCACGTGATGGGCTATGGGCGCCGCCATTATTTGTTTACAACACTGATGGAGAGTTGGACTTAGAGCCTGCTGGATTTACAACATGCAAGATCATCCATGTTTCCCGAAATATATGACTGTAACCCCCGCTTCACTGCATCTCACGCGACGCTCCTGCTTGACGCTCACACGCTGCTCCTGGAGTGAATGCACTCATTGATTAACATGCACGCCGACTGAAAAAATACCCGCTGTTCACGCGTCGCTGACACTTGCGTTGTGAAACAGCTGTTATCTACAAGGTATGTGTTTGACTTGAATAAATATTAATATTACATGTTTAAAATGTTCTTTTACTGTTATAAATATGAGTGTGCAATAACAACCTATATTTCTGTTATTGTGTAGTGTAATTTAAAGTGAATGAAACATAAAATAAACATTAAAATACACTGAACAGTTGTGATAATAATTGTAGCTGAGCACGTCTGTCTCTGGCTCAGTGCCAGTCAAAGCGGGAAAGCAGTGAAAGCTAAAGTTTGAAATTTTGAATTTAGCAGTTGATCACGTGATTTACTGAACGTTCTAATCACACCGGTGTGATCGTACGCTCCAGGGACCAGCCAAGACTGATCACACCGGTGTGATCGTACGTGTCAAAGGGTTAAGAGTAGAGACAAACCTATTATTAACGTAATAGTATAGTGATAGTAATAGTATAATAGTGTATAGATTTGCAATATGTTCCTTATTAAAACACTAATTTCAATTGTTATTATTTACAAAAAACAACACATGAATCTATTAGCTTAAATGTCTATGCACATGATTTAAATATACATACACCAAAACATCTGATCAGTCGCCAACTGTAGATATACAAATATAAAATGTTGCTATCTATTCTGAGGGTGATTTCTTCATTGTCCTCCAAACGACACATTTGATGCCAAAGATGGACGATTAGGAACTCCTTAAAGGAAAGCAGCCGATGTACTGTGGCAGTACGAGAAAAAAAAAAAGAGGAGTTTTTTTTTTTTTTTTGCTGTTTGGCTGGATGGAGGAGGGAAGTAAATTAACTGGAAATTGGAAAGAGAAGGAAAGAGCGAGAGAGAAAACCGATTATCTGAGAAAACCACCTAGTTGGTGAGACTGAACCCATCGCTGCTGTTTGAGCCAGTCTAAGTCACTGAAGCGGATGCGTGTTTTCGTGGTGATCTCTGTAGTGCGGCATGCACTCTCGGCTGCTGGTTGCAGGGTGACGTAGTCTTTGGGGCTGACGAGAGCCAGTGAGCTGCTCAGGTGAACGAATTCCTGTTTAAACTTCCTTAGTTTAAAAGACTCCAACCGACAAAAAAAACAGTTTCCTCCCTGCCATTATCGGCTCAGCTCTCCTCACAAACACACACACTACACTAACACGCAAACATACCTGAACATTCAAGCACGCCCATTCAGAGTGTAAAAGTATTTATATATATATATATATATATATATATATATATATATATATATATATATATATATATATATATATATATATATATAGTTCTTTTCTCCTTGTAATGCGTTTTTTATGTATTAAAGAACGAATGTCTTTTTTATTTTGAATTGAAACTAAGGTGATCTCTTTATACTCTTTCATCCTTTCTGTTTCCAGTACCTCGTTTTGAGGAAATAATGTGGGAAACTAAGGGTGCATAACCTTTTTTTCCTATCTTATTTCATCTCCTTTGTGTGTGTGTTTTTTTCATTGTTTCCGAGAATGTACCTATATAACATGACAATGAACTTGTGAATTATTTGTTTGTTTTTGTTTCCTTGTTAGTTTGGTGAAAATATATAACTGTGAAGGTTAACTTTCTTTGTGTGAGTTGTAATCGGTGGCTAATAGAGACATTCCGTGGTAAAAAGCAACAAATAGCATTTGTATTTTGACAAGATTAAGCTTGTCTGGCGCCCGAACTGTGTATAGTTAAATTAAACGTTTTATTTAAGTTTCTTTCGGCCTGCTACCGTTACAGAAGTGGCGCCAGAACAGGGACATGAATTAAATTAAAAAAAAAAAAAAAATTATATATATGGAATGTTGTTTTTTTGTTTGTGTGTGTTTTTTTTGATAAACTTGAACTGAAATTTTTTTTTGTAAAACACCCTCTACAAACTGTGATTGACAATTTTGT
Organism: Carassius auratus; assembly: GCF_003368295.1. Taxonomy (NCBI): domain Eukaryota; kingdom Metazoa; phylum Chordata; class Actinopteri; order Cypriniformes; family Cyprinidae; genus Carassius; species Carassius auratus. Next base: position 484,421 of record NW_020528444.1, read on the forward strand.
TGCCTTTTAGGGGAAGGTGTATTTTGTAACCTGTGTCCTTTAAACTGTGGGGGGGGAAAGCCTGTATTTAAGGAGAGGTAACAATTAATGAGGACAATTAAAGTGTGACCTGGTGTTTAAATACTTAAAGAAAGAAACTTAAAATTTATGTATGTTGGTTAGACTTGTTTATTGAACACTGGTACAACATTGTAATACTGTTGTTTTATGTTCTGATTGATTCCTGACACATACACCTTACATTTTATATAACATTGTACACACTTCATTGTACTTGCAGACATGACCACTACACCATCCCCTATGTCCACTTGTGTGGATATTGAAGCTCCCCCAGATGTTGCAACCCCTATATGGCCACCTGTCCCACATCCTCAGGTTACCTATGGTCATCCTTCACCATATGTTCCATACAAACAAGTGCCTTTTAGAACCAGCTACCCTGAATCACATGTCCAGATTAGCACTCCAATACAAACCCTTTCCGGGGAAGAGGGGCCAGGCCCCATGCAGCTATGCACATCACCTGACCTTTCTTCTTTCTCTGTGACCCAGCAGGATTTGCCCGGTGTACTCCCAACTCCTGGAAGAGAAATGCACCAACTTACTTCAAGGGTTCAAGGTAATTGGGATACACTACTGGATTTTGTAAAAACTCAGACAAAAGCAGTCAGTGAACTTACCCAGGGGTTGAAAGCAGCTTCTTCTCAGCACAGTGACCAAATTAATAACATTTCTACCAATGTGAGGGAAAACCAGCAGCAAGTTCTCACCCTATTGGACACGAGAGGAAAACAGGATGAGTCTGAGGCTGATCAGTTAACGAAAGCCATAAAACTCATGATATCAGGTGAACTTCAAAAAGTAGAATCTACTGTTGTATCTGAGGTTCGCTTCATGGTTGATCAGGTTCAGCTGGAAGTACAACAAGACCTAAAAACCATGCAACAGCACTTTCAAAAAAGCCATGATCAGCTGACAACAGAAATACAGCAATGCAACAGTCAAAATGCTAGTTTTTGTAACAACTTAAGAAAGTTTGAGACTGAGATGATTGACTGAAGCAAAACTCAAGAAAAGAAGATGGTGGATCTAATTAAGGAGAGATTACCATCCCCTCCTGTTTCTACTTCGCTCCCTTCCCTTCCTCCTTCACCCTCAGTGACTGTACCTGCACTTGCACCTCCATCCGCTGCTACAGGGGTAAGAAGTGACCACCTGAAATTAACGTTTCTCACCTTTGGAAGGCAATCCGACGACCCAGATCCATTGCTATATCTGGCCCGTTGTCATGATTTTCTAGCATTACATCCCTTGGTTTATGCTGGAGAAGGATTATGCATAGCACATCCAATATGAGGGACGTAAGCCCATTAAACCACCTACAACGCTACAAAGACCAATCCCTAACCAACCCGTGGAGAACCCTCAAGTACAGTGCTGGAGGTGTAAAGGTTCCCACTCACCTGGAACCTGCCCACATTTTATGTCTGCTTCTTCCAACCAGCCATCTGATCTGTATCGTGCCAACAATAACAAGCGTTCCTTCCAACCTTTGAAGTCTGGGGGTCCGCCTCGCCAGCCAACCACCCCTTCCAGCAACGCGGTGTCTGCAGCAGCTACACCATGGCCATCTATGACCATGGAAGAGAGTACCACCACCGGTTTCAATACCCCAAATCAGCCAACTGCGGTACCACAACAATTAGTAATACCCATTAGTATTGGCACTTGGAGAGGAAAGGCTATACTGGATACAGGCGCAAGTTACACCCTCCTCCATGAAAACCTTTGGTCGGAGCTTAACCCGCAAATCAAACTTCAACTGTGGACACTTGGACCTCTTTATTTAGCAAATGGTGTGGCAGAAGTTTCATTAGGCTGGATAAATCTGCCCATTATTCTCCATGATAAGACTTTCTCATTGTGGGTGGCTGTCCTCACCTCCAAAGCCCTTGCTTATGCAGTGATCTTAGGTTTGAACCTTATATTCTCTAGTAGACTGCAGATTAACATGACCTACAGGAAATATTCATTCAAGTCTGCCCCTAATGAAGACTACCCTTTTCAACCAGGTCAGGCCAGTATACTGGCAGTGAAACTACAACACCTGGAAAAGAGACAACACCAAAAGAGCATTAAGCAAAGCCTCTCTTTGCTTAGTTCCATTCCTCCACCCACACCGCCATTGCTATCATGCCCACTTGACAACTTGGATGATCAAGAGTTCATTGACCTGGCTGAAAATGGTGCTCACTTACCACCGGATGGAAAACAACAACTACGGCAAATCTTACAATCCAACTCCAAGGTATGTACCCTTCGTCCTAGACGGACGGATGTTCTCCAACACCACCTCTATATCACCCATCCAGTGCCCATTAAACAGCGACCATATCACATGAGTCCTTCAAAGCAAGCTGTTGTGAGAGAGCAGCTGGAGGAGATGCTACAGGCAGGTATCGTGGAACCATCTCACTCTGCCTGGGCTTCACCTGTGGTTCTAGTTCCCAAAAAAGATGGTAAAATGAGATTCTGTGTTGATTACCGGAAGGTTAATGCTATAACCGAGAGTGATGCATACCCTATACCGAACATCACAGAGATTCTTGAATCCCTCTCTGGTGCATCCATCTTTTCGACCATCAACCTTAACAGTGGCTACTGGCAGGTAACAATAGACCCAGATAGCAAGCCCATGACTGCCTTCATCACTGCATCAAGGTTATATCAGTTTAGAGTCATGCCCTTTGGGTTAAAGAATGCCCCAGCGACCTTTCAAAGATTGATGGAAACAGTTTTGAAAGAATTGGGAGGTACCATCTGTTTTGTCTATATTGACGATATTATAGTGTACTCACAATGCATGAACCAACACTTCTCCATCGATTGCTGACAGCTGGGTTGACTGTAAACCTAAAGAAGAGCAGGTTTTGTCTTCAGGAGTTGACTTTTCTTGGGCATGTGGTAAATATTCATAGTAACTCCACAGACCCGAGTAAGGTGGAAGCCATACGTGCATACCCTGTACCCCGTAATATTAAATAGGTTCAACGCTTCCTTGGACTCTCCGGGTGCCAAATTTGTGCCAAATTTCTCTTGGATTGCGGAGCCCATTAATGCCTTGAAAAAAAAGGGTCATGCATTTAATTGGTCCCCCCAATGTCAACAGGCATTTGAACAGACATCAGCCCTGCAGTGGGTAATGAGCTCTACAAAAACCACCAGCCGACTTATCAGATGGGTTCTTCGACTGCAGAAGTTTGATTTTGTAGTTGAATAATAGAAAGGTAGGTTGAATGTAGCACCTGATGTCATCAGAATTTTCCAAACAATGGCAGGAAATGGCGATCTTCTGAAAGATCAATATAAGGTAATAGAAGATAAACGGTACCACACAACACCGTTGAAGAGTGGCCAATGTCATTATCGGATATACATGCCCAACAGTCTGATTTCGACAGTCCTGCACCACTACCATTCAAATCCATTAAGTGGTCATATGGGTATTTACAAAACTTACCAGAGGCCGCATGACGTGGCTTTTTGGCCAGGGATGTGGGCGGACGTTAAGAATTATGTCAGAAGGTGTGTGGAATGCCAAACTATAAAAAACGAAAATCGTAAACCTGCAGGAAAAATACAACAAATTAGCACCTCACATCCCAACGAAATGTTAGGGGTAGACAGTATGAGACCAATGCCCCGCAGTACCCAACAGAATGAGTACGTTCTTGTCTTTGTGGACTACTTTACCCGCTGGGTGGAGCTGTTTCCCATGAGGAAGGCCAATGCACAAACCGTTGCGCCGATTTTCAGGAGAGAGATTTTGACATGATGGGGTATTCCGGACTTTATCTTATCTGATAGAGGTTCCCAGTTCCTTTCTGCTGTATTTAAGGAGTTGTGTGGTAAGTGGAGTGTCTCACAAAAACTCACTACTGCCTACCACCCACAAACTAATATGACCAAGAGGGTAAACAGGACCCTAAGGTATATGATTGCTGCTTACGTAGATGATAACCATAAGAAATGGGATCAATAATTACCTGAGCTACGATTTGCAGTTAATTCAGCTGTCCAGGAGTCCATTGGCATGAGTCCTGCAGAAAGTTTCTTGTGGAGAAAATTGCAAGGTCCAATGGACAAACTGTTGCATTGTAGGAATCTCTCTCCCGATCTACCTTCCTATGATGTTGTCAATAATCTTGTCCAACTTCAATCAAAGGCCAAGGAGTGCTGCAAAAAAAAGCAAAAAAGACAGCTTAGGAACTACAATAAAAACAGATGGGAGGTGTTCTTTAAAGAAAAAGACCGTGTGTGGCTAAAGAATTTTCCCCAGTCCAGTGCGCAACATTACTTCAGTGCAAAACTTGCTCCAAAATGGAAGGGTCCTTACTGTGTAATAAGGCAGCAGGGTCCGTTGAATTATCAAGTGGCATTGGAGTCTACAGGAGAAGATGTTCGTACTGTGCATGTGACTAATTTGAAACCATGTTACCCCACATCAGAGGAGTTTGAAATCCAAGAGAGGCAACGAATCCTTGAAATTTTCCAAGAATCCGCTAGTGAGGATGAAGATTTCTTGGGTTTTTAATCCCTACTTTTCACCTTTTATCTTCCAACCATGGGTTGTTTTCTCCAGGGGGGGAGAGTGTGGCAGTACGAGAAAAAAAGAGGAGGTTATTTTTTTGCTGTTTGGCTGGATGGAGGAGGGAAATAAATTAACCGGAAATTGGAAAGGTGTATATAAGGAGGAGTTATAGGAGGAACGAAAAAAAGAAGGAAAGAGCGAGAGAGAAAACCGATTATCTGAGAAAACCACCTAGTTGGTGAGACTGAACCCATCGCTGCTGTTTGAGCCAGTCTAAGTCACTGAAGCGGATGCATGTTTTCGTGGTGATCTCTGTAGTGCGGCATGCACTCTCGGCTGCTGGTTGCAGGGTGACGTAGTCTTTGGGGCTGACGAGAGCCAGTGAGCTGCTCAGGTGAACGAATTCCTGTTTAAACTTCCTTAGTTTAAAAGACTCCAACCGACAAAAAAACAGTTTCCTCCCTGCCATTATCGGCTCAGCTCTCCTCACAAACACACACTACACTAATTGTTCTTTTCTCCTTGTAATGCGTTTTTTATGTATTGAAGAACGTATGTTTTTTTTTATTTTATTGAAACCGAGGTGATCTCTTTATACTCTTTCATCCTTTCTGTTTCCAGTACCTCGTTTTGAGGAAATAATGTGGGAAACTAAGGGTGCATAACCTTTTTTTCCTATCTTATTTCATCTCCTTTGTGTGTGTGTTTTTTTTTTCATTGTTTCCGAGAATGTACCTATATAACATGACAATGAACTTGTGAATTATTTGTTTGTTTTTGTTTCCTTGTTAGTTTGGTGAAAATATATAACTGTGAAGGTTAACTTTCTTTGTGTGAGACTTATGTTTGTAATCGGTGGCTAATAGAGACATTCCGTGGTAAAAAGCAACAAATAGCATTTGTATTTTGACAAGATTAAGCTTGTCTGGCGCCCGAACTGTGTATAGTTAAATTAAACGTTTTATTTAAGTTTCTTTGGGCCTGCTACCGTTACAGTACACAGAGTGTTTCTATTAGTAAGCCCCCTGAGTATGTTGTGGAAAAATGCCAAAAACCATTTGCATATGTCCCCATGCTCCAGATGGTGCTTCATTAAACTGCTGTGTTGAACAGAGAAAAGACCCATGTGCTACATGAATGCAGATTGTAAATAAATGGCCAGTACTTCAATGAAAATTCTCTTCCGGCAAGGGACACAATTCAAAGTTCACAATTGCTCTTTGCCTTTATACTGACAACTGTGAAATCACCAATCCTCTAGGAACATCAAAGCCGAATCAAGAAATGTGTATGTTGTATCCTAGCAGGGCGTAGTCATCTTTTCAGGAGTGAGGGGGGCAGAAATCACACACACACACACACGTGTATATATATACACACACACACACGTGTGTATATATATATATATATATATATATATAAATTGTATATAGTGTATACAATATAAAATATTACAATATAACATTTCTGTAATCTGTATAGCCTGCAAGTTAGTTTTTGAAGAGTAAGAATGTTAATTACCTTATTACAGTGTTCCTGTTGCTCAGTGGTAGAGCATTGCATTTGCAGCGCAAAGTTTTTTTTTTTTTTTAATAAAAGCGTCTGCCAAATGCAGAAATGTAAATGTTATTATTCATGTGATCAAAAGTGTATTTTCAGCATCATTACTCCAGTCTTAAGTGTCACATACTGTGTCAGGATCTTGGCGGGGAGGAACTCAGGTGCAGACAGGATTTACAACACAAACAGGTTTATTTACAAAAGGGGAGAAAACAAAACCCACGAGGGGGAAAACAATACCTAGGGTAAGGACTAAATAACCAAACAAGACAGGGCTGACCAGATAAAGACACTAAACACTAACTATAAACAAACACTCACGGTATACAGGATACAATCACAGTCACAAGTGTGGAACACATCTGAGAAACACATAAGTAACACAATGAACCGACGCAAGACAGAGCACACTAGGAGATCTAAATAGGGGAAACAATCAAGACACGACAGGTGGCACAGATGGGACAATCAAGACACGACTAGGTTAACAAGGGGGGCAGGGCAAGGGAATGAGACAACACAAGCACATGGCCCAAAGGCAAGGCCATGTGCTTGTACACAAAACACGGGTCTGTCATGATCCTGCCTCAAGACTAGGAAAAATCAAGGACACAAGGGCAGAATCATGACATACTGATTTGCTGATTATCAATATTTAAAACATAAGTAATTTTTTTTTACTATTCTTTGTTGAAAAGAAGGATCCAAAGATCAGCATTAATGTGAAATAAAAAGCTTTAGCGGTCCGGTCTTGCCTTCGGAATGCGATTTCTTTCCGAGGGCAGGGGTGTGATATGATTTTTGATCGTGGAGGATAAAAATGTCTCCACAATCTGCTTTTGAAGAAATATTATTGTATTGTGCTGGAGCGCACATTCTATCAGCTGCAGTTTTGGCGCTGCGGAGTCAATATACTGCGACATACCTGCAGTTCTGCCACTCCCTGTACACAGAGTACACAGCGGGGCACTATCCCAGTTGCTCATAAAAAAATATTTAAAAAAACGTCACAGGTTACGAATGTAAACATGGTTCCCTCGCTATGGGGAACAGCTCATTGTGACCCCTGTCTGAAGCATACATTGAAAAAACTCCCAACTAGTTGGCCGACTACAGCCTCTGACGTCACTACCGGTGCGACCATAAACAGGCACCGGGAGAACACGTCATTCACTTCTTCGTCAAGTCAAGTCACCTTTATTTATATAGCGCTTTAAACAAAATACATTGCATCAAAGCAACTGAACAACATTTAGCAAAACAGTGTGTCAATAATGCAAAATGATAGTTAAAGGTAGTTCATCATTGAATTCAGTGATGTCATCTCTGTTCAGTTAAATAGTGTTGTGCATTTATTTGCAATCAAGTCAATGATATCGCTGTAGATGAAGTGACCCCAACTAAGCAAGACAGAGGCGACAGCGGCAAGGAACCGAAACTCCATCGGTGACAGAATGGAGAAAAAAACCTTGGGAGAAACCAGGCTCAGTTGGGGCCAGTTCTCCTCTGACCAGACGAAACCAGTAGTTCAATTCCAGGCTGCAGCAAAGTCAGATTGTGCAGAAGAATCATCTGTTTCCTGTGGTCTTGTCCTGGTGCTCCTCTGAGACAAGGTCTTTACAGGGGATCTGTATCTGGGGCTCTAGTTGTCCTGGTCTCCGCTGTCTTTCAGGGCAGTAGAGGTCCTTTCTAGGTGCTGATCCACCATCTGGTCTGGATACGTACTGGATCCGGGTAACTGAAGTGACCCTCTGATCTGGATACAGACTGGATCTATATGATGTTTGATAGGGAGCCAGTGCAGTATGGACAGGACCGGGCTAATATGGTCATACTTCTTTTCACCTCTCATTGTCTTTTCAGTGTGGGTGGTGTTAGCGCAGTGGATAAAACACACGTCTGTGGTGTGGGAGACCCGGGTTCGAATCCACTGTGAGACACCAATGTGTCCCTGAGCAAGATACTTAACCCCCTAGTTGCTCCAGAGGCGTGTGACCTCTGACATATATAGCAATTGTAAGTCGCTTTGGATAAAAGCGTCCGCTAAATGAATAAATGTAAATGTAAATACTTCCTGGTTCTAGTAAGAACTCTTGCTGCTGCATTTTGGACTAGCTGTAGTTTGTTTATTAAGCGTGCAGAACAATTACCCAATAAAGCATTACAATAATCTAACCTTGAGGTCATAAATGCATGGATTAACATCATCGTCTGAAGCTTGCATCCAAAGCATGGAAGGGAGCTAGAGGATGCAGTGTCTAGTTCCCTGATCAGGTAACCTGAGAAGTTCCCTTTCAAGGGAACTTAGAACTGCGTCCTCTAGGGGCCACTATGGGGAACAGTATACCCATGCCGCCATGCTGAGGGGAGTGCAGGCCAAAATCATAGCGAGCACTAAGTACCAACACTACCATTTCTATGGGAGTTGCCCCTGGGACGTTTAGACGGCTGTCTGTGACAGTACCCCTTACAGCCAAAGGCCTAGGCTACATACCAAACTTAATTGTTAGGGCCTCGGCCCAGGGTAGAGCTGAAGACTTGGAATCAGGAAAGATTCCTTTAAAGGGATACGGCTAAGAACCTAGAATTTTCTACAAAATCTTGCCTGTCACACAAGGGCTATCGCTACCTTACCCATAAGCTTGCTGAAAGAGCTGTCTCAACAGTTCTCTAGTAGCAACACCCTGTTTAGATAGGTATCTGAGCAGACATAGGTTGAGAGGCGCCCAAGATGAACCGGGCTTTTACCAACTCAAGAAAGGGCATGAAGCAACCGCTTGAAGCTCTCACCATATAGGATTTACGAAAGAACACAGAATACTAATGTGCAAATTTACCACATTGTGGATTTCAGAAAGTGTGCAAAGACTACACGTGCACACTTACCATAGCATGGATTTTCAAATACTGTTCTAAGGAGGGGCTCTCGTGGCACTCTGATAGAGCAGCTCATAGATGGAATGTTGCGTCGTAAAACAGTATGATTGAGAGTCATCAACTCGATCTATGGAAACAATACTGGAGCGCTCTGTGGAAAAAACAGAGAACTCATTCTCATAAAAGAGGAGAACTCCAAGCTGAGAGTAGCGTGCTCATAGGCGACCCTTTTTGGAAAAAGGGGAACACTGCTAAACTACCAGGAGAATCCCCCAAATAGCCCCTCATGTTGAATTCTATAAATTAGTGGTGGAGCTTTATCGGCGTTAACGTGCTGCGTTAACGGGAGACTCTTATTGGTCGATAAAAAAATTTACGTCGCTGTTAATCTATTCTCAAAGTTGAGTTGAGAGCTGCGTCTATACTAGGTGAGCTATGATGACTTTCACCTCAATATTTCAGCGCGGATGTATACCTAGCCAAATCTGTGGGGGGCGAAAACGAGTCTTTAAACCTGTGTGTATGCCTACTGTGAAATTACCTCATCAAACTTGACGTGCTAACATGGATGTAGCTGAAGCTGCCAGGTTTGCTTCAGGGAAAAAATTTTTTTTAAGAAGCTTCCCAATGGAAACCTCGACAAGACGCACGCCGTTTTCACACATAATCCATCTGCAGTGCAGTATGCAGTCCGTGTGCGTTACGTATGTGGTGCTGAAGCAGCTCATTGTGCATTCACACAGGACACATTTGCAGTCCGTTTCTAGGTACGTAAAGGATCGCTGCACTGCTGCAGATGCACCGCTCCTGGAACGCACTGACGGATCACAACCACATGAACGCTGGAATCTGTAAATATGGGTTCGTTAAAAAATATGAAACGCATACGGAGTATGTGTGAAACAGGCGTAAGGTTGTTTGAGGAGCTTGAGTCGCAACACTAGCTTTCTGTGCCCGTCTTTGATCCTCAGATCGAGACAGGCCAGGACCCCTATATTGTTTGGGCTTGGACCTGGACCTTTGTGGAACGAAGGATCTGAAAACATCAGAGCTTGCCTTTGTCTCTGAACTTCTCGATACCCATCTCAATAGAAATACTGAAAAGTTCAGAAGGCGAAACCTGAGTATCCAGAAGAAAGCCTTTTCTTTCCTCTCGATGTCTGCCAGGTTCATCCACAGACATCTCTGCACTGCCACCATTGCCACCATAGTCCTGCCCATGGCGGTGGCGGCCTGCTTGGTAGCACGGAGAGAAAACTATCTGATCAGAAAAAGGCCCTTGTCTCCATCCAGGTGTCTTAGCAGATCAGTCTGATATGCTTGAAGCATCACCATTGTGTGTAACAAAGCCACAGCCTGACCTGCTGCTGCCTTGCAATTTAAGCCAGATGAATTTCTGAAGGGACTTAGATGGCAAGGTGGGAGCTTAAGAAAGCATTTCTCCCCCGCAGAAAGATTTTTTTTATAGCTCTTTCTACAGGGGGCATCCTCTCATAGCTGCCTTCGGGCATTACCTAGATGTCGGCAGATTTACTCTTAAGCCGAAACCGATGGATGCGAGAAGAAACAGCCTCTTTCATTTCTTTTTTATATCTTTATGGAGATCATGCAAAAATGGAAGGCTCACCTGAGCTGGAGATTTATGGACAATGAAAGACAACTCTCATCGAGGTTTTTTTGTGGCCTTACAGTGTCACCTTGTTAGCGCATTTTCATGGCAAGTCCAACTTTGCCGTGCCGGGATCCATAACCTCTAACAGATCTACAAATGCAGGGCAGGAGAATTGAGAAGACTCAGCTTCTTCACCACAAATATCTCCAGCTTTTCCTGGGTAAAAATCCCTCATTAAAACATTCAAACAGATCCACCTGTATTCTCACGAGCTCATTCTCCTCCATACCTTAGCAGTGGCGGATTCTGATCCGCGGGAAGCAGATGGCTGCCTTTTTTCCCTTTTTTTCTCTTCGGACGAGAGACAAACGAGAGCTGAGCTTTGTTCCTTGAAAAATGCTCACAATGCACACAGATTGTCTCCTTGAAGACATCGCGTGCGTGCTCTTCCCCCAAACAAATGACGCAAAGATCACGCATGTCATCGGGTGTCAAATAATGCCGACACGGATGCACAAATTGTCTAAACGCCATGATATACAGAGAAAGATCACTCTTAACAATTCTTTCAGATGCACGCTTAAAACAGAACAGTCAGTGAAGACGAAGAAAAGAATGACGTGTTCTCCCGATGCCTGTTTAAGGTCATGCCAGTAGTGATGTCAAAGGCTGTGGCGGGCCAACTAGTTGGAGTTTTTTAGAAATTTCATAATCGAATCTGTAAAACTGAATTTTATGAAATATTTTCTATGGCCATGTCATGTGTGTTTTTAAAGAAGGTTAATCAGATTTATGGCACTTGTCATCTCTGTAAGATCTCACATGTAAACACTCCTGTGTGCTTTGTCTGTGTTTTTATCTCTTATAACGCCCTCATTCGTGATTCTATTGCTCTCACCAAATGAATCTTTCACACTGCTTTTATTCCACCTTCATCAGCCTTTGTTGTGGTTATTTCAAGCTTTAAGAGCCACCAAGCTGCTATCTCACTTCAGTCTCAGTATGCATTTAGCCCTTATTTATCAAAAGTCTTACTATAAAAATACAACAAAACATTTTCTTACGACCTTGGGTGAATTAATGTGACAAGAATGCATTATGAAGAAGAAACGCACCTGCTATTAGTAGCATTGGTGCTAACGTTAGCATCAAGCTACATCAGACAATTTATGAAATTATGAGTACACTTTTACTCAAAACTCACTTTAAACCCCAATTGATCACAGGTGGAATTTGGTCATTTACTGTTGTAAAAATATTCTATTTATAGCCTTTTTCATCGCTACACAAGTTAGCATTTCAGATGTACATTTTCAATTTTTTTTTTTTTATAAAAACGCACCAGATCTCAAGAAAATCTCAAGTTTATTATTCGGATATTTCGTGTGTACAGAGGTGTTTCAGTGTTGTTGTGGGCAGATATGAACCAGGAAGTTTACAGGAAGCATGTGACACGATGTGGCGGTGTCCGGTTATGACACTCTAATGATTGACAAGGCCAAGGACCAATCAAAATCTGACTGACACACAGCATGAGCACTGAGGAGCAAACACACACACAGATCGCTGGCAGAGGCTATTTATCATCAGATCGCGTAAATCCGTGAAAAATGAATAGAAATGACGATTCTGTCTGAAGAAATATGAAGTAAACATCAGTAAATATATCCATATATCTCCGCAGATATGCATCTTTGGTCTGTAAATCCTTATTGACGCTGTTCAGTGAGTCTATGTGAACACAAATAAACCGCTACAGACGTGACTGAATATGAGTGAGTGGTGAATTTCTATTCAAAATGTGGCATAATACGGATTTATTATTTTGCACTCCTGACATAAATCACTAAATATCTGTCACTGCAACAATGTTTTATCAAAATATTGGCCAAATATCGAAGCTAGAGTCTTTAAACTTTCCATTGATGCACAGTTTGTCCAGATGAAGTAAGACAGTGATGTTTAACGTGCTGTGAAAGTGAAACAATAATAAACTGGGGCCGTCAGCGATGTTTGCACTTAAAGGGGTTAATGTCTGTGATAAAATCACGCTGGATCAGACCTAATATCCTTTTAGAGTTTTCTATGTTTCCTTCCGAAAATAAACCATAATTTTACTCTAAAAAAAAAAAAAAAAAATGGTAAATACAAATTAACCTTGTCTTTGATACTTCAAATCGCTTCAAATAATTTATGATGTATTTAAATAATATCTTTGTAGTAATAAAAACAGAACTAAGCGAACAGCAACCTTTTAAAATGCCATAAAATGCGATACCCCCTTCTGATTTTGATACCCCTCTTTCATTTTGCCTAATTTGTAAATAAAAACTACTTTCTTTAATGACATAACTTTTTCATATTTGGTTACCTTAAGTCACTCACGATTTTGAAGATAGACTTGAATGTGCATGATAAAAACCTACATTTTTATAATTCATGACTGAAAACACTTTGTAACATGATATTGATGTACCATTTACAAAAAAAAAAAAAGGTCAAATTCCTGTTATAATGTAGATTTTTAAGGGTGCACTCTTGTCATTAATTAATCTATTAATTTTCCTGCATATTTTTTTTTTTTACAAAAAACATTGGTAAAATAAATAGTTGGGAGTCTTAGACCTTTCCAACGATATATAGTTTGTCAAGATTAGATTAGATTTAATTGTAATATAGTGAAGTAAATGTAGGCATCCCGTATACAGGACAGGGTGACAGTTAAAGGGTTAATGTAACAATAGGGTGGCCACATGAGCCATTCATAAGGGACATGTCCTAGCCAGGATTTTAATATTGCTAAAAATATCCAGGTTGTGTGACATTCATGAGCTATAGAGAGCAGAGCAGACAGCTCCTAATGCTTTCGATTAGCTCTCACGAACCTAAATTGGTGTCTATTTTTATCCGTGTTCAGCAACGATTCAAGTCAAATGAACGAACAAATATGTGCTTTGCATCGCTTTTATCGTTCCCTGTAGATCTCACCTTCTCACAAGCAGCCCTATAATTAGTCAATTATGAAAAAATACCTGCTTGTTATTGGTCAAACTGCTTTACATGTTTTAGGTAATATTGGCCGGGACGTGTCCCATATGAACGCGCATATGGCCACCCTTTGGAATAAGCTTTGTCTTTATTATAGGGCTATTCGGTTGTTAAGTGATGACGTAAGAAGTGCTGTTTCTGGGTCCAGGCCTCAACTCACTTCACTTAAGTAAACGACCTTAGCAGATGTTTATGAGCATTGTTTATTCATATTAATCATTTAAGCTAAACGCTTTCAAACTTATGATATAGACTACAGTCTCCCTGCTCACACCGTCCCAAACACAAATAATTTTCTGGCTATCTGGGACTTTGGTATGGAGTTAAAGGTTAAGATTATAACTTTTTCGCTAGTATTCTATCATATTGTGAGTTTATATTAGCACCTTTTGTTGTTTTCTAATGGTAACTGATAGAGCGTTTGGACACGGAAGCGCTGCTACGTGACGCCAGACTTAACAAGCGAATTAGTTTAGCTGTGATTCTCAAACAGCTTTGCAAAATAGAAAAACCAACATGACAAACAAACATGATAAAATAAAATACAAATAAAATGAATAATTTTTTTCATATTTGCCATATCGCCCACCCGAACAAACCAATAAACCCCCAAACCATCACTCACTAAAGCCCCCAGCACCCCCAGGTCCGCTATTGTGCCCTCATATCTCACCCGACTCGCTGAGGACAGCCTAAAAAGATGCTCAGGACAGTTGACGGGCCACTGCTTCGAATCGTCATGAAAGCTAATCTTTTTCTTGTGTTTTTAAGCCTTACTGCTTGTCGATTTAAACATTAAAGCATCCAAACACAAGACACAGAAAAGCTGAAAAGAGTAGCTGTTACTCGCGCGCTGTGTTCGGTGCGGAGAGAGAGAGAGAGAGAGAGAGAGAGAGAGAGAGAGAGAGAGAGTATTACGGACAGCGACACTGAACCGAGCTCTCTTCTGCGAAGTTCTCCTCAAAGTCCCTCCTGCACCTGAACGAACAATGCAAATCGCAGTTTGAACAAACAAAAAGATGTGAAAGAGCCCAATTCAACACCACGGTGTTCAGGGCTCACGCAGAGAGAGGCGTCTCAAAACACTTGAACATCGAATTTGCTTATTTTTGCTCTTGTGCCGACAAATACATACAAAATATGTCAAAATATCCACCTTGGAAATTATGCTCGAAAAAACTGTCAGTTATTTATTAAGTGAAAGTAAACAGTTGAGGGGAAAAAATGGGATGTGTATTATATTGGATGCGTTCATCGTCTCTTAAAGTGACCGCGCCTAATTTAGCTACTGACTGCTGTAATGTTAATCCAAGACAATGAAAACGAAAATCACTCACTGCTCTTGACTGAATTACTTTGTAGATTTTACAAGAATTAATGCACAGTCAAACCAACAATTATTCAGACTCCAGATATAATTTTTGATATTTATATATTTTACTAGTAGTTACAGGACACGATAATACATTTATGCAAGTGAGTATAGCAAAATTAAGCGAACTGTGACATATTATACCCAAAGAATCTTCATACAGTGGACTACTATTGAAATTAATAAAACATTTCTTTCTTTCTGTCTGTAGTAGATATATATGTGTAAAATTGGGACCAAAAAAGATTCAGCACCTTATAAAGCACCATGTATTGCTTGTGTTTTTTTCCTGAAATGCTAATGCAACCTTTTCACACCACAGTCTCAACAAAATTAAGCATTTTAATTTTAATTTCAATTTTAATTAATTTGAGGTATTTTATGGGATTGAATCCTGCCAAATCTATTGCAGCCACAGATCGAAAAATAATAAGCAAAGATAAAATATATAAAAACACGTGTAAAATAATAACGCATAAAACCGAATAACAAATGCAATTTTTTAAATATAACAAACAGCACAGTCATGGAAAAATAATAAGCGTAAATCAAAAATGTAAACACATTTAAAATTATATTGCACAAAACTGAAACATGAATTCAAAATTTTCCAAATCTCAAACAAAATCAGGTTCCCTGCTCATATGTTATTTTTTTGTGTGCTTGTGGTCTTTTCCCCTTTGCTCTTGTTTCCACGTTCTGCGCTTGCATTTCTAAAATTTGCAGATAGAGTTTCATGCAAATCAGGGCAGGCTTCAGCGTCACCATTGGCCCACGAGTTCTAGATTGACAGCTGCTCCTCTAGCCAATCAGTCCAAGGGGGAGTTGACGTCACTCCAATGCGACTCGTGGATGCTGTGGCAGGAGTGTGAAGTAGAGGGTGACGGTGACATGGGAGTGGATTTGCAAATCTCTCCCGTCCCAATCCAGCAAAAAAAGATCCCGTCCCGTCCCAATCCCATGAAAAAAACTGGGGGAAATTCCCATCCCGTTTCCCGGGATGACTCATCTTCTCTCCCACTCCCATGTTGTATTTTTATTTGTTTGGCTGGAATCTGTCCGTTACACTGAAAGAATACAGCACAGATCACAGCATTCCCACTTTAGTTAAATAACAATTTCAAATGCAGTTTTTTTTTCATTGAACTGAAAGTCATCTTAAACAATGCACATTGTGCATTTCACACACATAATGTAAATCATCCATGCGAACACGTTTTCTCTTTTATTTATTTTTTTCATTTGAGCGTATACATTGCACTCTGAGAGTGGCACTCTATAGATTTATTTTTCATACACAGTTTCTCACTCAAGTTCACATGACCAAGATGACAGAAACCGCATCTTATTTTCTTTAATTATTTTACAGAAACATAACGTTTCATTGTTTTTCTGAGTGCACACAAATAAAAATATGCGGATTAGAAAGATTTATTACTTTTATCTGTATGACTAAAAATGAGGGAGTATTTTAAGAGCACCGTGCCTCCATCTGTCCTGTTGTTCAGTGTCCACACACACTTCAATAGCACATATATTTGGGGTCTATGAATGATAGGTGGGCTTGGGTGTACTGCCCGATGTAGGCTACTGTATAACCACATAGACCAGCCGTTACCTTTACCAGCCACACCAAAGCAAACCAAGAGGGTCTGGCTGCAGACTTGCACTCTCAGACACTTCCATTAGTGACATCACTTGCAGTCTTCATTTTTTATTTTGTTGAATTTTACGTACAGGGTCCTGCAAGAAAAAGACAAGACCGGCAAATCCGTGGCCACAACACCAGAATATGAACGCTTGCGCAAAGTCTCTTAATGTATTAAGATGGCTGGGAAGGTTACTTCTAAAATGTATTTCAATACCAAAATTACAAAATACAAGCTTTAAAAAGTAATCAGTAACGTGTTTCCTTTGATTACTCAGGTTTAGTAACTTAATCTAAATACTTTAGAATACTTTGAAATACTTAAGCTTTGTAACACAAAGGAACATAACTTGATGTCTTGATTTCATGCTTTCCGAAATCTATGGCGTCAATTTAACGCCTTGCATTTATATATATATATATATGCAAAAAAATTACGTTTTGCAAACGAAGATTAAAATATTGAGGTAAATAAATTAGTTTTTTGCTAACACAAATTAAGAATTTCAAAACGTAAGTGAAACAGCGCAAAAAGCAACGATTTTGCAATACATATTTTCCATGGTCATATCTATTAATTTATTTGCAACGCTACTTTTTCTTTGCGTGTCAGTCTAGTTCAAGCTTGCGATACCATTTATTTTCTTCAATACTTTAATTTTCATTTGTAAAACGTAATTTTTTTGCGTATATATAAGCCGTTATATCGACTCAATAGGTATGAACTCTAAAGGAGTCATTCTGAGAGCCTTCGAGCAGTTCAGAATAAAATCATGTGTTGACTTTAAGCCCAGAGCAGCAGAAGAGTTTTACTTCTCTGTGGAGAGTCTTGAAGGGTACGGTATTATCAGTAAAACATTACAGACTGGTCTGATATGGCAGGTGCTGTAGTCAATGTGTAGAGTCAAATTTGAGTTAATTATTTACATGTCAAAAGCAGTCATAAGTCTCTGGGATATATTTGTAGCAATAGCCAAAAAAACATTGTATGGGCCAAAATTATACAGTAGCTTTTTCTTTTATGCCAAAAATCATTAGTATATTAACTAAAGTTCATGTTCAATAAAGATATGTTGTAAATTTCCTACTGTAAATATATGATATCTTAATTCTTAAATTGATTAGTGATATGCATCGCTAAGAACTTAATTTTAACATCTTTAAAGATGATATTTCTCAGTATTTAGATTTTTTTTTTTTTTTTTTCACCCTCAGATTTTCAAATAGTTGTATCTCAGACAAATATTGTCCTCCTAACAAACCATACATTAATGGAGAGATGATTTATCCAGTTTTCAGATGATGTATAAATCTCAATTTTAAAGAAATGACCGGGTCCAGGGTCACAAATAAGGTCTTTAAACACATATTGTACATTGGAAATAAATGCACAGTTTTAAAATAAAGTTCTTCTATATATTGACTGGTAGTGTTGTTACCTTTATGCAGCTATGTGTTGTGTGACTGAGTTATTCTGCAGCTGTTGGTCATATATCGTACGCTCGTCTCCTGGAGGACAGACTCTTTCTGTCAGAAAAGACAGTGGAAGAAAAGGCATTGCTGAGCACCAGTTACTCCATGCTCTGGGACTCAACCATGAGCAGACGAGATATGACAGAGATGATTATATCACAATCAAATATGAAAACATCAGGAAAGGTTGCACCATCGTTTTATTATTTATTTTTAGTGCTGTTTTTAAGGAAGCATTGTAAAATAGTGATTAGATTGATTTTCTTTCCATACTGAGTGTCAGTATTACTAAAGAGCACTTAGTGAAAACAAGCCTTGCCTTATGAACAACCACTTTAATAACTGAACTCTCATTTATGTTTAGGATATGAGAGTAAATTCAATAAACACAGTGAGAATCGATAACGGTAACGGACCCACGATCACAGCGGTCATGAGTCTGACCAGCTCAACATCTGGATCCGAGAGCAGCCGAGTAAAACAGACAGCAGAGGAGCTCTCAGACTCATGGATCAGATCACAGATCCCTCTCTTCCTGCACAACATATATTCCTGAATGCAAATACTTCTTTCCAGGTTGTGTTTGAAGCACGTAAATGAGCTGGAAACTCCAGTGGGGGCTTCTCACTGGATGATATCAGTATTTCAGAGACAGACTGTCCCTTCATATGGCAGATAAGAGACTTTGAGAAGAAACTGAACAGTGGGTTGAGCATTTGGAGTCCACTGTTTTACTCCAGTGATGGGAAAGAAGTGCCATTCCACCTGGATTAAACAGTCAAATGACTCAGTGAATCATTGACAAACACCATATGTAGCCTTCTAACACACAATTCCAAAATGATATAAAAAAAACATTTGAATAAATAGTCATACCTTCAGGCCAGGAAAGATGTCTCCAAAGATTGTCTCCAGCTCTGATAAATGATATGCACTCGAAAGGCATGTGATGTGTTTTTGTACACTCTCAAGAAGCTTTTGTGTATTTTCGTGGTATTTACAAAGGCAAAGATTACGAGGAGTTTCTGCCTTTGTGAAGACCTCCCCTGGACGCAGTGCTGCAAATTTATTTAGTGTCTGTCATTTTTGTGTCTTTCTGACAATTTCTGACAAAGCATTGGTCATAAGCTTTACCCAAATTAAAAAGTGTAGCAGCCTAGTATTAGGTCTACTGAATAGGCATTTATAATGTTTTTTTATTATACAGTGGTGGCCAATATAAAACTGGAATCGACTCGGAGCATAGTTTTTAACAACAGATGACAATGAAAATTTATATAGCACAATTAATAACAACTTCCGTCGACCAATGTGCTTTTCATTAGGACAAACAGAAAATTTATAAAATCATACAAATATCTCAACAGCCAAATGCTTTTGAAAATAAAAATGTCTCTAGCCTGGACTTAAAAATATTAAGAGCAGAGGCTTGTCTAATGGACAGTGGCAAGGCGTTCCAAGAGATAAGGGGGAGCCAAACCATTCAGAGATTTAAAAACGAGGAGCAACATTTTAAAATCAACTCTAAAGCAAACAGGCAACCAATGTAGTGAGCATAAAATAGGAGATATATGCTCCCTACTTTTCACACAAGAGTCTAGCCGCAGCATTCTGAACAAGCTGCAAGTGGGATAAAGTTGTCTGGCTAATCCTAAAATAAAGTGAGTTACAGTAGTCCAGCCTAGAAGAAATAAAAATGTGAATTACTTTTTCCAAAATCTTTAAAAGAAAGAAAAATAAATTCTGTAAATTACCGCTATGAAGAGCGGATCACCAGGTTCTAAAACAAACAATTGAAGTTCAAAGCTATTATAGTTACTCACCACTGAGCGACAGGTAAAATGATATTTAGAAATAGATACAAGTCCGCCACCCCGACCAGTTGTGCGTGGGGAATTAAAACACAAATATTTAGATGGCAAGAGTTCAGAAAAAGGACTCAGATCACCTGGACAGAGCCAGGTTTCATTAAAAAATCCAAGTTCTAGGTAGATAAAAAGTAATTTAAAATGAAAGACTTGTGTAACGATACGACCTTTGTAATCATCGGGAAGGAGGAGGCGGGAACCGGCGCACAATCAAAACATTTTAATAATTGAAAAATAAACACAAAACAGCGCACCAGCCCCTCGCGGACGACTGGTGCGCGCAAAATAAAAAGCAAACATAAAATAATGTCCCAGGCCTGGTCCTCTCTCGTCCTTCACGGTCGTCGCTCCAGTTTTATATCCTTCCATCTCCTACGTGGGACTCGATACTAGCGGTGGGGCGCAGGTGCAGCTCATCTCCAATCACTACACCTGGCCTCACTCCTCGTTCCCACGCCTCTCGGCCCCGCCCCACTCGCCACAACTTGTTAATCACAGATCTGGTGTTGATCAAAGCCATCCTTAAAAACAGAGGATTTAAGGTAGATAACTTGCGTTGCTTTTCCTGGGGTATAAGACGAAGATGTTTTAAACACACTCCTCTGCCATAAAAATGTGGAGAGGAAACAGGAGAATATATCCCGGAGAGTGGGGCCGTCACAGTCAGACCCAGATGGCGCTGTAGGCTAGTTTTTAAATCACACACTCAAATGCTCACGAAGAGGAGCGGAGTCATGTAACTGGTTAACTCTACAAACTGGGCTATCTAAACTGCTGAACTACATGATATGAGACATTAATATAACTAGATTTAGATTAAACTTATTTTCCCTGATTCTGTACTGTTTTTGATCTCTTGTGTAAAATAGACTTTGAGCAGTAAAAACCTGAGCTTGAATGACAGGTAGCGTGAGTGAATTAGAGTGCACCTGTTTTGACCCTAAACCAGTCAGGTTCCCCGTGCACTTTCAGGATGCCTCTCTACTAGAAAGTGAACACTATACTGTATAAACACACAGGACAGCCACGGAACATTACAGCCGAGATGATAACCATTTCATTATTACTTGAGATGTCGATCCCAATCCAGTTTATTTATAACATCATAAATACCCTCCTGTTGGTAATCCTGTGGTACTGCAGCAGTACAACTCAGATTTACCACAACGAATGAGCAGAGCTAAATATGACCGGATTACCAGGGCACTTTCTGATGTACGGTATCACAAGAATTTACCAGCTATTGTTGACATGATGTACCCGTCAAATGAAGGATTTTAAAACCAAAAAAACTCAGATGATGTGGTTGCAAAGACGGTCAGCTCAGCCTCAGCAAGTTTGCTCTTTTTTAATTATTTATTTTTCTTTATTATTACTACTTTTTTTAAAGCCAGCCAAAAGAGAAAATCAGAAACAAAGGCTGGGCGGCATATAAAGCAGCTACTAATTAAACACAAGCCTAAGAGAAAACATTTGAAATGCTATGAAAAAATACTGCCACTATCATTTCCAGAAACAGAGTTTCTCATATTTAGCTTTCTTAAAACACCATAACACAAAAGACAATGAATGTCTATGCTGATTATGTATCTGTTCAAGGTCCCTGTAAACGAATACATTCAAGAAGGTCAAAGAAGAAGAGAAGGGTCTTCAGAAGGAATCCACACAGCTCGGAGAGGAACATGAAAACTGTGAGGGACAAATCAGTGGACCGGGATCTCTTGAGTCACGTCTTTCAGACATTTATTTTTTATCTAAACAAAACCATCTCACAAAAAGAGGAATATTATAAAGCAATTACAGCAAAAGTAAATAATATATTCTCATAAGAAGCTGTTGCAGTTGTTGTATAGCCAATATTAAAAGATGACTTTGATCTGTCAGCTCGATCATGTTAAATAACCAGTGCATTTAGATGTTACCACATAAAGCAGATTTAGTGGCTTAGGCCTGGTTTCACAGACAGGGCTTACACACGATTCAGACGATGAACTCTCAAGGAAGTCTGCTCTCAAGACACAGATCCAGATAAACGCTGATCTAATATTGTGAGTATTTATGTGATGCAGTGAGTTTCTTTCTTTCTTGAACTCTTTCCTTCAAGGGAATCACACTCAGCTCCTGCGGGGCTTAGTTCTTAAAAGACCACCTTTAACAGGTGCATTTAATCACAATGAAACGAACAAGGGATAGTGTCTTCAGTAGAAGAAGATTTGATTTTGGATTATTACCTGTACATCTTATCTTTAGCAACACAGATATATATGATTGAAATTAAAATGTGTTTTTATAAATCATGCCTAGAAAACTAAACGAAAGCCATTTTGAGACTGATTTCAACACTCTCCATCTCCTGACCGATAACACAGACAGCTTTACTCACAAACACATGCATATAAACATTATATGAAAAATAAAACAGAATACAGGCAATTCTGCTAAATAAATTTGTTTTGTAAAAGCATTACACTTTTAAGAAAACATTTTAAATGTGTCAGCATACTACTACTAATACTGGGTTTTGTTAGACAGAATGAATTCTATTCATTTGACGCTTAATTTATTATTTCTATTATTTCTACGCGGTCTTGAGAACGTAGCCAGGAGGCTCTTATTTCGCTCAGGCGGTCTGACGTCATCAGCGTGCGCGGGCGCGCGCTCCCGCGTCTGTTGCGGTCAGATCAAGAGAGGTTTGTGTCTTTAAACACTTTTAAGCGTTTAACTAAAAAAAAAGTTCCGTTTAGCATAAAAAAAATTAAATTGTCTTATCACTCAGTGTAACACTGTAATGCTTCATCCAACATTAATGAAGCCAATCGAATTTGTAACAAGTAACGTTAACAAGTAAACGTGAGTCTCATTTAATATATGTGTGTATGTATATGTATGTAGTTATTAATATATAAATACATCCAGGGAACAACCTAAATCAACAAAAGAAAAGTTCTCAAGTGTTCTATTTGTTTTTCATTTGTCTTTTTGTCTTTCTCAGTTTATCTCGTTCATCTCGACAGTAGGAGGTTTTGTTTGTTTTATAGTTTTTTCTTTCAACTAACAGAAGTAAATGTATTTTCCAGCTTTATTGTTGAGACTCTAAAACCTCCCCTCGAGTCGATATAAGGTTAATTCCAGACTGGTTTAGATAAGAGTGTGACTGTTAGAAGAGCAGTAAAGCTGTGTTCACACTAGATGAACACTTATCTGAGAGATGATCGTCTGCCATCAAACACGGCTGCACACTCTTACAGGGTCTTTACAGGGTAGCACTTCACTCATCCTTAAACCATACAATGTTGTTATTGATTCTTTCATACAATGTTGTTATTGTTCCAATAACTTGTTTATTGCAAAACTACCACATCGAAAAACTCGTGGGAGATGATATATATTGAATATTCTTTCTTTTAAGCACAAACAATACTTTTTATCTTTAAAGACAGAGTTAACAGAAATGAAATCAAGTACATTCAGAGCACTTCAGTTTGAAAATATTCTACCTCTCATTAATGGGATTGTTCAGCCAAATATTAATATTATGTAATTAATAACTTACCCTCATGATATTTTAGATTTAGTCCGAGAGCTCTCAGTCCCTGTCTACGGTCTACTGTCTAAATCTAAAATATCTTAAACTGTGTTCTGAAGATAAACGGATGTCTCACGGGTTTGGAACGACATGAGGGTGAGACATTAATGACATAATTTTAATTTTTGGGTGAACTAAACCTTTAACTATGAATGTGTTTTTCTTTAATTTCCCCAGAAATTGGTATACAATTCAAATAATTTCTCTAAATACGCCACCATATAACGGTGATCGAGTAACAATCTATTAAATGTGATCTACTAGTCATTAATAGCAAACTGAACAAGTCATTAAATATGAGCTGTGTTCTGTTATTACATCGCAGTGCTAGTTTTGAATGTTTTATTTTTTCTTTCCTTCTCTAATCAGGTAATCCACGTGTCACACTATTATAAAGATGGCGTTTATGAAAGAGGAGAAAGAAGAAGTGAAGATTGAAGAAACATTCAGAGTCAAACATGAAGATACTGAGGAACAAACAGGTTGGTTTTTTTCCTCAAGGCTGAACTCACTCATTTAATCCTTCTACAGATGTCCAGCTCTGAGTGGGCCACATGACCAGAACTATATATTTCAAGTAAGATTTTCAGTAAATAACGTTGCTATGACTGTTTATGATTATCATGTAGAATTATTTGTAGTGATACTCCAGTGCCAATCCTCCTGAGATCGGCCTTTATGGAGAGCGCAGATCACACTTCCCAAAGCAGTTATCAGCCAATAGTGATCGGTAGCTGATCAATTAGAGAAGCCCTACTTTGAAATGAGTCAATGTATGCAAAAGTTATTAGACACTTCCTTTTTCCTTATTTTCTATATAAATTAGTTGCCTCGCTATAACCAAACTATTTAAAAATCTTACATTTACATTTATTAACTTGGCAGACACTTTTATCCAAAGTGACTTACAGATGAAGACAGTGGAAGCAATCAAAAACAACAAAAAGAGCAATGATATATAAGTGCTATAACAAGTCTCAATACACGTAGCATGGGATTTTAACTAATATAATAAATAAAAAGAAAACAGAATAAAAAATAAAAGAATAGAGCAAGCTAGTTAGAGGTCTTTACACATACACAATACATATACAATTGCATAATAAATTAAGTGAAAATAGAATACAAAACGATTAGAAAGGTAGTTAGATTTCTTTTAAAGAATATAATTAGAATAGTGAGTGTTAAAGTTAGATGGTCAAATAAAGATGGAAGAGATGTGTTTTAAGCCGATTCTTGAAGATGGCTAAGGACTCAGCTGCTGGGATTGAGTTGGGGAGTTCATTCCACCAGAAGGAACATTTAATTTAAAAGTCCGTAAAAGTGACTTTGTGCTTCTTCGGGATGAACAATCAAGCGACGTTCACTTGCAGAACACAAGCTTCTAGAGGGCACATACAGTACAGACCAAAATTTTGGAAACACCTTCTCATTCAAAGAGTTTTCTTTATTTTCATGACTATGAAAATTGTAGGTTCACACTGAAGGCATCAAAACTATGAATTAACACATGTGGAATTATATATGGAATTATATACATAACAAAAAAGTGTGAAACAACTGAAAATATGTCATATTGTAGGTTCTTCAAAGTAGCCACCTTTTGCTTTGATTACTGCTTTGCACACTCTTGGCATTCTCTTGATTAGCTTCAAGAGGTAGTCACCTGAAATGGTCTTCAACAGTCTTGAAGGAGTTCCCCGAGAGATGCTTAGCACTTGTTGGCCCTTTTGCCTTCTGTCTGCGGTCCAGCTCACCCCTAAACCATCTGGATTGGGTTCAGGTCCGGTGACTGTGGAGGCCAGCTCATCTGGAGCAGCACCCCATCACTCTCCTTCTTGGTCAAATAGCCCTTGATGCCTTCAGTGTGACTCTACAATTTTTATAGTCATGAAAATAAAGAAAACTCTTTGAATGAGAAGGTGTGTCCAAATGTTTGGTCTGTACTGTAAGTCTGAAGTAACAAATTTTGGTAAATGGGTGCAGAGCCAATGGTAGTTTTGTAGGCAAACATCAATGCCTTGAATTTTATACAAGCAGCTATTGGAAGCCAGTGCAAATGGATAAACAGAGGTGTGACGTGTATTCTTTTCGGCTCATTAAAAAATTAATCTGGCTGCCACGTTCTGGATTAATTGTAAAGGTTTTAAAGAACTGGCTGGAAGACCTGCCAAGAGGGCATTGCAATAGTCCAGCCTGGACAGAACAAGAGCTTGAACAAGGAGTTGTGCAGCATGTTCTGAAAGAAAGGGCTTTATCTTCTTGATGTTGAATAAAGCAATTCTGCAGGATCGGACAGTTTTAGCAATGTGGTCTGAGAAAGTCAGCTGATCATCAATCATAACTCCAAGGCTTCTAGCTGTTTTTGAAGGAGTTATGGTTGATGTGCCTAACTTGATGGTGAAATTGTGATGGAACGATGGGTTTACCGTAATCACCAGTAGTTCTGTCTTGGCAAGGTTGAGTTGAAGGTGATGCTCCTTCATCCAGCAAGAAATGTCACTCAGACAGGCTGAAATGAGAATAGCTACTGTCGGGTCATCTGGTTGGAATAAGAAGTAGAGTTGGGTGTCATCAGCGTAGCAGTGATAAGAAAAGCCATGCTTCTGAATGACAGATCCTAAAGATGTCATGTAGATGGAGAAGAGAAGTGGTCCAAGTACTGAGCCTTGAGGAATCCCAGTAGCAAGTTGTTGTGACTTAGAAACATCACCCCTCCAAGACACACTGAAGGATCTGTCAGAGAGGTAGGACTTAACCCACAGGAGTGCGGTTCCAGAGATGCCCATCTGTCTGAGGGCTGGACAGGAGAATCTGGTGATTAGATGTAGTCGGGAGATGGAAAACATTGGTACACAGCAAGTTTCAGGTCTCTCCAGAGATGCACAATTGGGTTTAAGGCTACATTCACACTGCTGGCCTAATGCTCAATTACAATTTTTTTTTAAAATTAGATTGTTTTGCAAGGCCGTTCACATTTCCAATTAAATGTGACCTTTTGTGATCTCCTGTGTGAACGTGAAATAACCCAGAAGTGACCCGCATGCGCAGAAGAGTACTCAACGGTGTATGACGTCACTCGTTGTTTGCGGAAGTAGCTAATGTTAAACATGGATGTCAACAACAGTGTAGTCAACAGTGGAGCTCTTTTTGCAATATTAAAGTTATTTTCCCAACAGAGCCAGCACAATTACAATCTTCTCATTTTAAGAAGAAAATTAAAAAGGAGGAGAGCAAGGTCTTTGGCCATGGCGTTTTGTGGAGCAGTGTTAGCAACGTCGGTACAGAGAAATGTGTGGGTGCGGAGTTGCAGCCAGGAGTGTCATGATTCTGCCTTCATGTCCTGACTTTTCTCTAGTCTTGAGGCAGGATCATGACAGACCCGTGTTTTGTGTACAAGCACATGGCCTTGTCTTTGGGCCATGTGCTTGTGTTGTCTCGTTCCCTTGCCCCGCCCCCCTTGTTATCCTAGTCTTGTCATGATTGCCTTATCTGTGCCACCTGTTGTGTCTTGCTTAGTTCCCCTATTTAGATCCCCTAGTGTGCTCTGTCTTTTGTCGGTTCATTGTTCCACACTGTGATTGTTCCACATATGTGTTTCTACTTGTCAGCCTCGTGAGAGAGTTTATCCTTGTAACCCCCTTTAAGAAGTCTTTGTGTAACCGTGAGTGTTTATTTGTAGTTAGTGTTCAGAGTCTTTGTTTATCTTGTTTATCGTGTCTTGTAAAGTAATTTAGTGTCTACCCTAGTCGTTGTTTTCCCCCTCGTGGGTTTTGTTTTCCCTTTTTGTATTTAATAAATCCTGTGTTTGGTACATCCTGTCTGCATCTGAGTTCATCCCAACCCCTCCACATAACACAGGAGTAGTGGGATACTGATGTGAGTGGCTCTTCTCGTTCCCGCCTACTTTAACGCAGAATTATGACGTTTGTAGCATATAAATGACGTACGGGTCGGATACATGTGGCCTGGCCATTCAGACGGAGATCGCATTTCAAAAGATCGGATACGTATCGGATTCAGGACCACATACCCAAGTGGCCTGGGTCACATTTGAAAAGATCAGATCTGTGTCGTTCAGACTGTCATGAAAAGATCAGATACAGGTCGCATAGGGGCAAAAAAATCGGAATTGGGTCAGGGCTTTGGCTGGGCCATTCAAGAACAGTCACCAAGTTGTTGTGATTAGCTGTGTGTTATTTTAGCTGTGTGCTTGTGTAACGGAGGCCAGCGAGTAGTGCACACACTAGAGACGAACTAGCGACAGACGTTAGTGGCTGCAGCCATTTGGCCTCCTTGTTGGTGCTCCCATGCCGGAGACCCAGGTTCGAGGCCCACTTGGAGCGAGTACGGGGTGTGTGGTTAGGACCCGGGAGAGAGGGGTTACACTTAGGGTCATTGTCTTGTTGGAAGGTGAACCTTCGGCCCAGTCTGAGGTTCAGAGCACTGTGAGAAGGTTTTTGTCCAGGATATCCCTGTACTTGGCCGCATTTATCTTTCCCTTGATTGCAACCAGTCGTCCTGTCCCTGCAGCTGAATAAAAAACCCACAGCATGATGCTGCCACCACCATGTGTTACTGTTGGGACTGTATTGGACAGGCGATGAACAGTGCCTGGTTTTCTCCACATATACCACTTATAATTAAGGCCAAAAAGTTATACCAGAGTCCTTCAGTGTTTTTTTTTTTTTTTTTATTGCAAACTCCATGCAGGTTTTCGTGTGTCTTGCACCGAGGAGAGGCTTCCGTCAGGCCACTCTGCCATAAAGCCCCGAATGGTGGAGGGCTGCAGTGATGGTTGACTTTCTACAACTTTTTCCCATTTCCCAACTGCATCTCTGGAGCTCAGCCACAGTGATCTTTGGGTTTCTTCTTTACCTCTCTCACCAAGGCTCTTCTCCCCCGATAGCTCAGTTTGGCCAGAGGGCCAGCTCTAGGAAGGGTTCTGGTCATCCCAAACGTCTTCCATTTAAGGATTATGGAGGCCTCTGTGCTCTTAGGAACCTTAAGTGCAGCAGATTTTTTTTGTAACCTTGGCCGGATCTGTGCCTTGCCACAATTCTGTCTCTGAGCTCTTCAGGTAGTTCCTTTGACCTCATGATTCTCATTTGCTCTTATATAGACAAGTATTTGGCTTTCCAAATCAAGTCCAATCAGTATAATCAAACACAGCTGGACTCAAATGAAGGTGTAGAACCATCTCATGGATGATCAGAAGAAATGAACAGCACCTGATTTAAATATATGAGTGTTACAGCAATACACTCAGAATACTTAGGACATGTGTTATTTCAGTTTTTCTTTTTTAATAAATGTGCAGAAATGTGCACAATTCTGTGTTTTTCTGTCAAATATGGGGTGCTGTGTGTACATTCAGGAAAAAAATTGAAGTAAATGATTTTAGCAAATCATGATCACACACACGCACACACACATGCATATGCATGGCTGCAAGTGTTTTTGCAATGAAACTGGTCTGTAGTTCTCTAAAAGAGATGGGTTGAGAGTGGGTTTCTTAAGTAGCAAAGTTATATGAGCTTGTCTAAATGATGAGGGGAAAACACCAGTGTGGAGGGATGTGTTAATGCAGGAGAAATGGCTTGAAGAAGATGAGATGGAATAGGATCAAGCAAGCAAGTAGAAGGATGATTAGAAAGGATGAGTTTGGAGACTTCTGCCTCAGAGAGTGAAGAGAAGGATGTAAATGAGTGTAAGTTTGCTGGTGATATGAGCTTGACTGATTGTGGTGTGGAAAATTGTGCACTAATGTGTTTAATTTTATTAATGAAAAACGTGGCAAAGTCGTCAGCTATTAGAGATGAAGCAGGAGGAGGAGGAGGACAAAGAAGTGAGGGAAATGTTTTAAAAAGCATGCGAGAGTTAGATGAATTGTTAATTTTGTTATGGTAGTATGTCATTTTAGCAGTGGAGACATTAGCAGAGAAGGAAGATAGGAGTAACTGATAAATATTAAGGTCAGTAGTATTTTTGGATTTGCACCACACCCTTTCAGAAGCTCTAAGCTTAGAACATCAGGTGTTCACGTAGAACATCAGATAACCAAGGGGCAGAAGGGGTGTTACGGGCTGGCCTGGAAGATAAGGGGCAAACAGTGTCTAAACAAGATGTAAGAGTGGAGCAGAAAGTATCAGTAGCACTGTTACCATCCAAACATTGCAAGATGACTGCATTTATCAGTATATCCGATCTCACGAAAGCCGATTATCCGATTCCAATATTCAATTATGATAAAAAGCTTAAATATTGGGGAAAATATCAGTTAAATGATATCACTTGAGCTCTACTTAATATGCACCGTTTCATATGTACAATGACTTGGTTTTGCACTTACCAGTTGTTCCACAAGGTGGCAACACTGGCCCGAAGTGAAACTAAAAAGATGGAACAACAGAACAGCAGACTGCAACAACAGTAGACGGATACATTGACCTGCGCTTGTGTGAGAGAGTTATGAGATGACCATAACTTAAGTATAAAATAGAACAGACATTTATCATAAATTCTGGAGTAAAATAGTGCTAACTCAGAGATGAAGCTTTCTGCATTTGCATGCACCTTAACGTGTATAACTGTGTGTGTACACAATAAAAAAATGAAGTATACTTTGGCCTTATGTTGTGAACGAGATAATAGCAGTAGAAGAATGATTTACTCATGATTAAGTATCAAAAGTAGAAAATGTATAGCTGTAATAAGAGATGATGCTTAAATCCTGACTGAAATTATTGACAAATACCATTTCATATTGTAGAAGACACAATTTTTTTGTTTTTAACATGAACGACCATGTCAGATGTTTTGTCCTTGTTAGGGTTAGGTTGTTAGTTGTTGTAACAAGTTGTTAACTTGTATTTATCTTTTTGTTTTGTTTGTTTTTGCTTTAGATCTGTTTTCGCTGAAAAAGAAGAGCCAAGAACTGAATGAAATAAAACATGATTTCATGACATTAGAAAAATTCGTACACACTGAAAAGACTTCCTCACGTAATAGAGCTCAGAAAACCAAATCGAACAATTATTTCATCTGCCAAGAGTGTGGAAAGAGATTCACTCAAAAAGGAAAACTTGAAAAACACATGGAAATTCACTCTGGAGCGAAGCCGTTCATCTGCCAAGAGTGTGGAAAGAGCTTCAACCAAAACATACACCTACAAACACACATGATAGATCACAACAAAGAAAAGCCATTCACCTGCCAAGAGTGTGGAAGGTGTTTTAATCATAAACATAACCTTAAAGTCCACATAATAATTCACTTTGGAGAGAAGCCTTTCACCTGCCAAGAGTGTGGAAAGAGCTTCAACCAAAACATACACCTTAAAACACACATGCTAGTTCACAATGAAGAGAAGCCATTTACCTGCCAAGAGTGTGGAAGGAGTTTTAATCATAAACATAACCTTAAAGTCCACATAATAATTCACTTTGGAGAGAAGCCTTTCATCTGCCAAGAGTGTGGAAAGAGCTTCAGCCAAACCATATACCTTAAAACACACATGCTAGTTCACAACAAAGAGAAGCCATTCGCCTGTCAAGAGTGTGGAAGGTGTTTTAATCATAAACATAACCTTAAAGCCCACATGAGAATTCACACTGGAGAGAAGACTTTCACCTGCCAAGAGTGTGGAAAGAGCTTCAACCAAAACATACACCTTAAAACACACATGCTAGTTCACAATGAAGAGAAGCCATTTACCTGCCAAGAGTGTGGAAGGAGTTTTAATCATAAACATAACCTTAAAGTCCACATGAGAATTCATTCTGGAGAGAAGATTTTCACCTGCAAACAGTGTGGAAAGAGCTTCAAACAAAACATACACCTTAAAACACACATGCTAGTTCACAACAAAAAGAAGACTTTCACCTGCCAAGAGTGTGGAAGGTGTTTTAATCATAAACATAACCTTAAAGCCCACATGAGAATCCACACTGGAGAGAAGCCTTACACATGTGATAAATGTGGAAAGTGTTTCACTCATAAGTATAGCTGTGACGTCCACTTGAGAATTCACACTGGAGAAAAGCCTTACAAATGTGTTCAGTGCGGAAATGGTTTCAGCTCTAAAGCAAACTTTATTGCCCACATGAGAGTTCACACTGGAGAGAAACCATACACATGTCAGTGTGGAAAAAGTTTCAAACAGAAAATAGCACTTCGAAATCACATGAGAGTTCACACTGGAGTGAAGCCTTTCCCGTGTCTTCAGTGTGAGAAGAGATTCGCTTATAAACAAGACTTGAGGCGTCATTTGCAAACACATTTTAGCAAGAAATAGGGGGTTCTGAGTTTTACAAGTTTACATAAAGGAGCAATTTCAAAAATCACCAGCACATTATCTCTGGAGGAAGCTGATTTAATCATGATCGGTGTAATAATATCTTTTGCCATCAAAATTACAAATTCATATGAAAAGCCATGCAGATGTGAGACTATATTTGTGTTCTTTGTAAAGTGTTTTAAATGGTTCATTACCATAAAATACGTATTTATGTGAAATTAAGGCTGCGTTCACAGCGCAGCTTTAATGTGTCCCAAATCTGATTTTCCACTATCATGAATATTTTCATTATTTTATCTTTTTATAATTTGTGTAATTTCGCCTGATTTTATTATATATGAATGTGAACCACTATGGCGTCACCCGACTATTTTATTTGCTGTAGTTCAGTACTTCTCAAATCCTTTGTTGTCCCAATGTACACCTTTGAGAATATATATATTTTTCATAATAGAGTGTTTATCTTACACTGAACAACAATTGTTACATTTTTACAATATTATTATTGACTTGGTACCCAAGTGCTGGAACTTTTGCCAGCATTGAGTTGGAATAAACAAGATGTAATAAAATCCTTAATGAAAGTCTCTTCTTTATTTTCAGGTTTTATTGTAATCATAATGTGACACAAAATCTCAAACATTTTAAATCTCAAATATTTAACAGTTTGATTGACAACTGTGGTTCTATAGGCAAAGTTGTTTAAAATTAACATATGTGAATATGATGATTTCTTTAGACCTTTAGAGGCATGATTCAGACTTGCCCACCAAGTCTCATTCCGATCGGCCTAGTTATAGGTTTTAGTTTTTTTTTTACATTTTAGCCAAAGGAGCTGTGATACTATACAACCATTCAGGGTTCGAATTACAAAGTGGCTTTTGGGGAATCTCTATTTTCCAATCCTACCTGACTGACTTTTGGTGCATTTTAGGGCATTTAAAACAATAGGTTTACAGTAAACCTATTGTTTACTTAGTAAACCGTTTACTTTAAAACGCAAGCGTCAGTCAGTGTTGTCAGTGTTAGGGCAAACAGCTCTGTCCACGGTTCTGAATCAACCGCGCTTAGGCCTACATCATGCAAATAATGATTAAAAAAACAGATTAACTCACATAACAATCATAATAAAAATACATAAATATTAAATATGATTAGGGCCAATCCTCACAAACGCACAGATCAAGTAAGTAATTCCATGATTCTTACCTTAAATCAGAAGTGACCACAGAGGCCTGGGGTCTTCTGTCTTTGCTTTCCGTCCTGTAACCCAGGATGTTGAGGGTCGGTGACCGGCTTTAATCCAAGATGATACAAAAGGCTGAGGGTCAAATTGCTCCAAAGGGGGTTCATTCAGATCCATGAAGAGAAGCGAGGAGAGGCTTTGTTCAAGCAACTTGTTGTGATACTTGCTGTCAGTAGAATTCACGGCAGAAAATCCCCTCTCACACTCAGCTGAGGATGGCAAGTAGGTCAGACTTGCTGATTGAAGTTTGTGCTCGTTTTCCCTCGTGCTCTGTTTTGCAATTTAAAGTCCCGGAACTCCTCGACAGCCTCTCGGGCCGGTTCTCCCAGTGTTTTTGCTCGAACCTCAGTTTCCCCATACAGGATACGGGCGCTATGTTGCTGTGGGCAAAAGCGTTTATCCAGCGGTTTCAGCTTCTGGACAAGGTCCGGTTTGGGCAGTCTCTTCTTTAGGCTGTTGATAATAGACTGATTGAACTGAAGACGGTTTATCTTCGGCCTGCTCTCTGAAAGCTCAACATCTTTGAACAGGCCAGTCGATATGCGTTGTTCGGCTTTTTGTGTGGATTTTCCTCCTCTTGCTTTCATGGCTGTCAAGACGTCAATAGTCTGCTGAATGTGGCAACTTGCATCAACTAAAGATGTTTGTTTGCGTTGCAGTTTTAGCGACAGATTTTGAAGTTCTCGCAGGACATCCTTCATACATGCCAAATCAGCCTTCACATTGCGAAAACTACTAGCCACCCAACGAATTGTAAAGAGTACCTATTTTTAGGATTTGCATGTTCAAACCTTTAGCTGCTTCCTGGAGCAAACGGGCGTTTTTTGATGACTGGTTATAGAGGGCGTAAAGTATTGAGATAACTCAAATTGGTTACATCCAGCTACTTCCTTAAGTGAGTCTTTGACAGCTAACTCAAGTCGGTGCATTTCACTGGCGATATGTCCGATTATTTCAGCACAAGCATGGTCTGATTTGTGCACATTTCCCACGTTTGCACCATTACGTTTTTGAAGGGACATTACAGCAGGGAGCTTTCTGTAGGACATTTTTTCCTTGGCCACCATATAAGCAGATCTGAAAGACGTAGCTGTTTCTTGCATTAAATTAGCATTTACTTCAAGTTCCTTGTTTGGGAGCACATCATTTTCCTTCATCTCCGAAATCTCAACCGCTCTTTTGTGTGCCAAACTGTCCCGATGCTTAGAAAACTTTTTCCGCAGGTTATTCTGTGACTTGCTGCTGACCTCTCCATTCATCCATTCCTCTTACAGATGTACTCCCATTGCTCTTTCGGCGAGCAACAGGCTTTCTGCCTCCATGCATACTGTACATCCTAACTTCTAAATTTTTGGAATAGAGCCATGTATTCCTGATTCTCCACTCACTCCATTGCTTTGTTGTCCAGTTGAAAGGCGTTGCATGATCGCCTGGTCCGCTGCAGGTCGCAGCGGTGGTTTCTGGCGTCAAAGTCTCACTATCCTCGGTGCTGGTGCTGTCACTAGCTGCAACTTTCAGCGGCGGCGGCGGTATCACCGGCAAGCTAGTTGTAGCTGGTGCGCTGTCATCACTCCTCTTCGTTTGTTTTGTAAATCCAAATTGACTGAGGTTTGGCTGCCTTTTTGACATTCTTATTAGTATCCACAGAGTGTTCCAAAAAACGAATAAAGTATGTTTTGAACTTGAAGTTAAGCTAACATTCAAATACCAACTCAGTGAGAAGTTCAAGTGCTGACGTAAACGTAGTAATTTCAGTCACAGCAGGAGACACAGCGGAAAATAGTGTTCGGAAATAGTAATGTAATGAGCGAATAAACACACAACATTGACACATTTTTTATATCATCATTTATTTCAGGAACCTTAATGTACAGAAAATCAAAATCTATATGCAACACAAAAAATGGACCGTGTTTTAGAGCTCCCCCTAATTGTCTCAAAGTAGGCTTTCAGGGGAGCCGAGCTCCCCTCAGCGTTCCAGGTGATGTAAGCGTACCTATGCGCTCGTCAAATTCCGAGAGTGTGGTTTTAGGACTCCACTGCCGAGCATTCATCTGGTGAATCTCTGCTTCCTAGCAAATAAATAAATCAAACTACAACTCCTTTTGCACAAACAAGGACTTTCTAAACTATCCAGCACATTGCTTCACAGAAACCTGGCTGAGCGAAGCCATTCAGGACAGCGTGCTTCATCTAACGGGCTCCCAGCTTTTCGGAGTGGACTGCATCACCGAGTCGTCAGAGAAAACGAGAGGCAGGTGGTTATGTTTTTATATCAATGAAGGCTGATATACAGACATGACAGTTTTAAAGAAGATGTGTCATCCAAATTTTGAAGCTCACTTTATTAACTGTAAGCCTTTTTATTAGCTTTCCCCATTTATTCTGGTGAGTGTGTACATTCCTCCTGACGCGAGTGTGAAAGCGGTGCTAGAACTGTTGGCCGATCAGATAACACACACAGAGCAACATTATCCAGGCTTTAATTATCGTTCTCTTCGATTTTCATAAAGCTAATCTCACCTGAGAACTGCCGAAATACGGAAACAACAATATACTGGACCATTGCTATATTGCTTTAAAGGATGCATATCACTCTGCAGCGCTGGGAGTCTGATCACTGATCATCTACCAGCCTACAGGAAGAAACTCCCATCTGCTAAGCCTGTAGTAAAAACTGTAAAGAGATGGACTGTTGAATCAAAAGATGGGCTGCAGCTATTGATCTGGCTGAGATACTTAAACAGTGACTACTCTTTAAAGCTTAAAAACAGCTTTCAACCAACAACCCTACATCAGTGTGGAATGTCCTGAAAGCAATCTCCAGCTACAAGACCCCATCCCCAAGCACTAAGGCCAATCAACAACTGACTGAAGACCTGAACGTGTTTTATTGAAGGTTTAAAAAGCAAAAGCCTGGTCTGACACAACACACCCGCTCTGAATGTCTCACAGCACAGCCATCAACTCCCTCCCCCTCCCTCCCCACTATTGTTTCTCATCCTGCACACATGAACTGTGAAGAGGATGTATGCAAAGTCTTTAGGAGACAGAAGATAAGGAGAGCCCAAGGCCCAGATACACCACTCTTCTGACTGCCTCAAGGCCTGTGCTGTCCAGCTATCATCCATCTTCATATTGATCTTCATCAGATCCCTGGAGCTGTGTGAAGTCCCCTCCTGCTTCAAATGTTCTACCATCATCCCTGTACCCAAGAAACCAAAAATCACAAGACTTAATGACGACAGACTCATTGCTTTAGCATCTGTGGTCATGAAGTAATTTGAGAGATTGGTGTTGGCCTACTTGGAAGGATATTACTGGATCCCCCTGCAGTTTGCTTACTGAGCAAACAGGTCTGTGGATGATGCAGTAAAGGGACTGCACTACATCCTCCATTTGGACAAATCAGGGACATATTCAAGGATCCTCTTTTTGGACTTCAGCTCCACTTTCAACATCATCATCCTGGGTACCCTTCTGAATAAACTGACCCAGCTCTCTGTTCATAGCTCAGTGGATCACCAGCTTTCACAGACAGGCAGCAGCTAGTGAGGCTGGGAAAACTAATATCCAACACCCGCACCATCAGCACTGGAGCTCCTCAGAGCTGGGTTCTCTTCCCACCTGTTCTCTCAGAACCCGAAGTGGGACACTCACATCGACTCCCATCATTTAAAAAAATGTCAAGTCAAGTCACCTTTATTTATGTAGCACTTTAAATAAAAAGCAACTGAACAACATTCATTAGGAAAACAGTGTGTCAATAATGCAAAATGATAGTTAAAGGCAGATCTGTATCTGGGCTCTAGTTGTCCTGGTCTCCGCTGTCTTTCAGGGCAGTAGAGGTCCTTTCTAGGTGCTGATCCACCATCTGGTCTGGATACGTACTGGATCCGGGTGACTGCAGTGATCCTCTGATCTGGACACAGACTGGATCTGGTGGCTACGGTGACCTCGGAACAAGAAAGAAACAGACAAATATTAGCGTAGATGCCATTCTTCTAATGATGTAGAAAGTACGGTGTTATGTGAAGTGTTCCCGGTTCCGGTTTACCTAATTAATGCAGCCTAAAAATCCTTTAATGGATTTGGATATTAAAAGCATATTAGTATGTTATGTGTAAGACAGGTTAAAGAGATGGGTCTTTAATCTAGATTTAAACTGCAAGAGTGTGTCTGCCTCCCGAACAATGTTAGGTAGGTTATTCCAGAGTTTAGGAGCCAAATAGGAAAAGGATCTGCTGCCCGCAGTTGATTTTGATATTCTAGGTATTATCAAATTGCCTGAGTTTTGAGAACGTAGCGAACGTTGAGGATTATAATGTAAATGGAGCTCATTCAAATACTGAGGTCCTAAACCATTCAGGGCTTTATAAGTAATAAGCAATATTTTAAAATCTATACGATGTTTGATAGGGAGCCAGTGCAGTGTGGACAGGACCGGGCTAATATGGTCATACTTCCTGGTTCTAGTAAGAACTCTTGCTGCTGCATTTTGGACTAGCTGTAGTTTGTTTACTAAGCGTGCAGAACAACCACCCAATAAAGCATTACAATAGTCTAACCTTGAGGTCATACAGTATTGTTCAAAATAATAGAAGTACAATGTGACTAACCAGAATAATCAAGGTTTTTCGTATATTTTTTTTATTGCTACGTGGCAAACAAGTTACCAGTAGGTTCAGTAGATTCTCAGAAAACAAATGAGACCCAGCATTCATGATATGCACGCTCTTAAGGCTGTGCAATTGGGCAATTAGTTGAATTAGTTGAAAGGGGTGTGTTCAAAAAAATAGCAGTGTGGCATTCAATCACTGAGGTCATCAATTTTGTGAAGAAACAGGTGTGAATCAGGTGGCCCCTATTTAAGGATGAAGCCAACACTTGTTGAACATGCATTTGAAAGCTGAGGAAAATGGGTCGTTCAAGACATTGTTCAGAAGAACAGCGTACTTTGATTAAAAAGTTGATTAGAGAGGGGAAAACCTATAAAGAGGTGCAAAAAATGATAGGCTGTTCAGCTAAAATGATCTCCAATGCCTTAAAATGGAGAGCAAAACCAGAGAGACGTGGAAGAAAACGGAAGACAACCATCAAAATGGATAGAAGAATAACCAGAATGGCAAAGGCTCAGCCAATGATCACCTCCAGGATGATCAAAGACAGTCTGGAGTTACCTGTAAGTACTGTGACAGTTAGAAGACGTCTGTGTGAAGCTAATCTATTTTCAAGAATCCCCCGCAAAGTCCCTCTGTTAAAAAAAAGGCATGTGCAGAAGAGGTTACAATTTGCCAAAGAACACATCAACTGGCCTAAAGAGAAATGGAGGAACATTTTGTGGACTGATGAGAGTAAAATTGTTCTTTTTGGGTCCAAGGGCCACAGGCAGTTTGTGAGACGACCCCCAAACTCTGAATTCAAGCCACAGTACACAGTGAAGACAGTGAAGCATGGAGGTGCAAGCATCATGATATGGGCATGTTTCTCCTACTATGGTGTTGGGCCTATTTATCGCATACCAGGGATCATGGATCAGTTTGCATATGTTAAAATACTTGAAGAGGTCATGTTGCCCTATGCTGAAGAGGACATGCCCTTGAAATGGTTGTTTCAACAAGACAATGACCCAAAACACACTAGTAAACGGGCAAAGTCTTGGTTCCAAACCAACAAAATTAATGTTATGGAGTGGCCAGCCCAATCTCCAGACCTTAATCCAATTGAGAACTTGTGGTGTGATATCAAAAATGCTGTTTCTGAAGCAAAACCAAGAAATGTGAATGAATTGTGGAATGTTGTTAAAGAATCATGGAGTGGAATAACAGCTGAGAGGTGCCACAAGTTGGTTGACTCCATGCCACACAGATGTCAAGCAGTTTTAAAAAACTGTGGTCATACAACTAAATATTAGTTTAGTGATTCACAGGATTGCTAAATCCCAGAAAAAAAAAATGTTTGTACAAAATAGTTTTGAGTTTGTACAGTCAAAGGTAGACACTGCTATTTTTTTGAACACACCCCTTTTAACTAATTGCCCAATTGCACAGCCTTAAGAGCGGCATATCATGAATGCTGGGTCTTGTTTGTTTTCTGACAATCTACTGAACCTACTGGTAACTTGTTTGCCACGTAGCAATAAAAAATATACTAAAAACCTTGATTATTCTGGTTAGTCACATTGTACTTCTATTATTTTGAACAATACTGTAAATGCATGGATTAACATTTCTTCATTTGACATTGAGAGCATAGGCCGTAATTTAGATATATTTTTGAGATGGAAAAATGCAGTTTTACAAATACTAGAAACGGGGCTTTTTAAGGAAAGATTGCGATCAAGTAGCACACCTAGGTTCCTAACTGATGACAAAGAATTGACAGAGCAACCATCAAGTCTTAGACAGTGTTCTAGGTTATTACCAGCAGAGTTTTTTGGCCCTATGATTAACACCTCTGTTTTTTCAGAATTTAGCGGTAAGAATAATTTTCATATTGACTATGCATTCCATTAGTTTTTTCAAATTGGTGTGTTTCACTGGGCTGCGAAGAAATAAAGAGCTGAGTATCATCATCATAACAGTGAAAGCTAACACCATTTTTCCTGATGATATCTCCCAAGGGTAACATGTAAAGCGTGAAGAGTAGCGGCCCTAGTACTGAGCCTTGAGGTACTCCATACTGCACTTGTGATCGATATGATACATCTTCATTCTCTGCTACGAATTGATGGCGGTCATATAAGTACAATTTAAACTATGCTAATGCACTTCCATTAATGCCAACAAAGTGTTCAAGTCTATGCAAGAATCAGGAATTATGACCTTTGTTTTGTAATTCATGCATGTGATTAATTCATTCTCCATCTCTAATTACTGCCACTCTCTGAAGTTCTATGTAAAACATATTAATATTTTTGTATACAGCTGTATATATAGAGTAAATAATAAAGTGACGTGTCATAAAGCCAAGTATGGTGACCCATACTCTGAATTCATGCTCTGCTTTTAACCCATCCAAAGTGCACACACACAGAACAGTGAACACACACACACACACACTGTGAACACACCCGGAGCAGTGGGCACAAATCCATACATAAATCTTATGTTCATTCATATACATTATATAATTTATTGTTAAAGTCTAATTTAAATGTTTCTGCTCTCATGTCAGATATGTATGCATGTATGTACCAAGAGCAAGAGAAAAAAAAATCCTTGTTTATTTGCGTTCACATTTTGAATAAAGCTGATACTGATTCTGAAATTAAATCAAATCTAAAGGTGGCTCACCATCACCAGTGAACAGTTCTCCTGTTAGAGTGAGTGTGGATGTTCATACACTGTCTGTTTATTCAAGCACTTTACACAATGTTTAACAGCATGGTCTAAAAATTATTTCCTTTTTTTTTTTTTTTTTGAATGGTATGACCAAAATATACTTTGTTGGAAACGAACACTTATGTTAAATTTAAAAAAAGACATAAAATTACGACTGTAACCAATGGATAACCGCAGAGGAGCACTTATTGGCTTATAAATCATTCATTTCAGAAATCAAATTTTGTCAAAGTTTTGCACTTTTTTGATTATGAGGTAAGAAATGTCAAAGTGCCCTGAAAAACAAGCTTTTCCATTTGCTTCTGAATAAATAACTCTGAATAATATCTGAAGTTGTTGGTCAGTTCCACATATTACTACAGAAGAATAATGGTACATTTAATAAGAGTAGAATATATTAATTTTCTATATAAAAATTGGATTTTGCACATCAGTTTTTCCTTCAATTTTAATAATTAGGTAATGCTTAGAACCACTTAACATGAAAAAACTATGATGCACTAGTAATATAGTTTTATATGATTAGTTTACAAAGAAATCTGAAATGGTTATAAATTATTAAAAGTTGTTTTCTTTATTATATTTGTATTCATTGTTCAACGACAGACAAACAGATACAGCCTTACAGAGATAAACAACTATTCAAATAAAAGAAAAATGATACTGTGCAGAAAAATATCAGGAATAGAGTATTAGGAGCGGTTTTTGTGTCTGGTGTGGACAATCAAATCGTTTTTCACTTTCATCTGGTCGCGTTGCATCTAGTTAGGACACGGTGTCAGGCTGAATGGTTCTAAAAACGATAAGGAACTGGTGCAAACTTGAGCTTGGTACACTGCGATGGCATGATTACAAACCTTTTTCAGGCTGCACTCCCAAGAAAAAACACCCCGAACATTCAATGACAAAAGAATGCAATATA
Organism: Carassius auratus; assembly: GCF_003368295.1. Lineage (NCBI taxonomy): Eukaryota > Metazoa > Chordata > Actinopteri > Cypriniformes > Cyprinidae > Carassius > Carassius auratus. Next base: position 525,869 of record NW_020528444.1, read on the forward strand.
ATTCTATTGCCATGTCAAGATTCATAAGGCCATTTTACGTCACCTAGTTTGCATGATAGAACTAGGCGGTATGATCTCAATATTCAGCACCATTTAGACACACCATAGAACATCATCTTCGCTGTTAGCAGAACACAGCGAGACAGCAATTAATACGCTTTGATTTTGGTTCAGCAAGAATCCATGTCTGTGGTTCTTGGCTCAATACCCAATAAGCAGTCCTACAATTGCTTTTTGTGTGACTGGGGAACAATAAGAAAAGCGCTAGTATGGTAAGATGGAAAGATAAACATGGTACAATTCTTAACTGCAGTCATCGGGTGGGAATCCTTGACGTTTTGATGATATGTTATGCTCTACATGATGTCTACTGATCTTTCATGGATTTTGCAAGTGAGACCCCCTATGCGATGTCCATCAGATCCAAGTTTCTGTGTGAATTTTAGCCTGGGTGAAAGATGCCTTTTGTTGAGGTGATGTTACCAATAACCTTTGTATGGTTTTTCAACAAATGCAACACATCATCAGTTGTGTACCCCAGCCTCATTGGGTGTTTTGGCCCTTTATCACAAGACACCCCCAGCCGAGGCAAGTCCACCACAGGCTGAACAGTCCCGGGTGTGTGTCACTTTGTTATATGGTCATTTGGCCGCCCACACAGTGTCCATCCGCTTCAGCCACAACCAGCGGCTGCTTCTTTCAATGGCAGTTCCCATTTCCCTGACAGTCCGCTGGATATGTCCTCTGATGCCCAACTTCTTCATCTGCCTTACAGTAGAACTAGCCACAAAGCCCCTGCAGCCCACTTCCACCAGGTATGCTTTCATCACTGTCCAGCCCTGCTCCTCTGCCTCAGCTGCCAAATCGCAGTTTCTTCCTTTCAAATGCCTCGTTAATGGCCTGTTCCCAAGGGACAGCCTTTAACTTCAAACAGAACTACAGTACACACTTTTAAACATAACGCAGAACTGTGCACAGTCAAGACTGATTAATGGTTGTTTCAAACCTCTTTAAGAAGCTTTTGGCACGAGTTAACCAGAGTGCAGTCAGGACAGTTTAAAGTTGCAGATGTCCTGGTCAGATATGGACAGGAGTACTAATCCAATATTTCATCTTCATCAAGTCATACAACTGTTCTTTGATTTCAGAGTAATGGTTTATTTACAGAGAGTTGTCGAGTTGTCTCTCACCAGAGGGAAACACATGTTCAAATCTATTAAAATAACATAACTAAACAAAAAAAGTGAATAAAAATTGTCTAAAAGAAACTTTGTCCTCCAACCCAATGCATTTTTCTCCAGTCTAACCTGATCAAAAGAAGTCCAATCTGGCAACACTGTTCCTGGTTGTGTGTTTCAGTGTCTGTAGAGTCACAGAAACGTCCACTAGATGTCAGTGTTAGTCAGACACTCTGAGAACACAGGAGAAGCAGTGTGACTCATCAGAAAATCATAATTACTAATACACTTGTACTGTGAGACTGAAAACTGTGTCCAGTTCCTTCAATCCCCATCTATGATTTCACTTTGTGTACCATGAAATATTTAGTCACTTCAATGATAAGTAGGGAGGTTTGGTGTAGTGTCTTTTCTTACAATAATGGATGGACTCATGTTTTCCAACTTTTGATCAAATTTTGGAGTCTCAGGTTATCTTCAATCTCCTCACAGCATCTGTCCTCAAGCACATGTTTCTCGTTTTGTGGGTGTATTGGTATGGACCTTCTCTGTTCAGAAGTGTCAATTATGAAAATGTGCTAAACTCTCTGATAACAGAAGTCATGATAATTACCTTGAGATTAAATGAATGGTAATTTGGTATCTAGATTATTACTGGAACAGATACTGTCTGTAATGATTGTGATGTGAAATGTTTTTTGTTAATTACATGCAACATTAAAAAAAGTTAAACTGGTCATTTTGTGAAATACAATTTCAGCCTATATAATATATTTTCTTGCACATCCTCAGGGTTTGTGACTCTGACAATAAAACTTAATTTTCTCAGTTATTCATCTAGAACAATTGCAGAACATGTTCCTATTTTTTTGTCCACAACCTCGATAAGAAGTAAGGTCTGTTACGTCCTGTGATGTAGACTTGTGGTTGTATTGTGCTGGTGAATGTGTTCACTTTTCTTTTATCTCTCTCGTTCATGCAGCACTCCAAATCCGCAGCTGATCTTAATTAGCAGGAGCGTGGCGAGCCTTTATAAAGCAGCAAAGAGACTGTGATCGACAGGAATCCCTCTCCAGCTGTCCCAGACAGTGTTGTGTCAACTGTTGTTGAAAAGAGAACTTATATTCTGTGGTGAAACCTGTGAGTATAACAACCATTTAGACTGTGAGTATAAATGTTTAAACCATGTAGGGAGACGGGTGCCAATTTATTTGAATTAGTCAGGGAGAGAGGTAAGATGACTGTCTTTATTTTTCTTTTCTTTTATAAGGTAATTTATCTGGGTTTAAACTTTAGGAAGCCCTGGTTTTGTTTGTTATTTTGGCCTGGCCCTCTCCTGGCGATCTGGTTATTATTTACACTTGTTTTGTTTGTTTGTTGATCTTTGTTGGCTTTAAAAATATATTTGGATTTTTTTTTTTTTAAATAAAAGAGTCATTTAGTAAGCGTCCTTTTTCTTTTGTTACAAGGTGTGAATCAAAAGGTGTTGTGTAGTCTTCTGGATCTAAAAGATGAGAAGTATTTAGAGCTGGGATAGACGGAAAGGAGTTTTCTCACATTTATGTTACAACATTTGTTACTCCCCCTAGACCAAAAAAAGAGGGGAACATAACACTTAGATGTGGTGGGTTTTTTTATTCCCAAAATTGCAAAAATCTGTTCTGCAGTGTTGATAGTTTTTTAAAAAAGAGTTTTAATCAATTTCAACACCAAAAAGCTTCACAATAAAATTTTAGAACAACATAATTTTATGACCGTTAAATCGACAAATTTGTGAAAAGCGATTTTATATATGAAATAATTACTTAATAATTGTTCACTAATGATATGAGCATGATTTATGATATGATTTACAAAAACATTTTTGGTTAACATCACTTATTAATAAAATGCATATTCTTGTTTAAATGATTTGATATTCATTAACAGAACACATTTAAAGGATGTTAAACTTATCATCAGAGGTGGAAAGAGTACAAAAATATTCTACTCAAGTAAAAGTACCATTACATTAATGAAATTGTACTTCAGTACAAGTACCAGTCTAAAAATCTACTCAAGTAAAAAGTAGCTCATTTAAAATTTACTCGGAGTAAAAATTACTTGGTTACATTTTAACAGTGACAGGGAGGCAAAAATGGGACAGGGCAGGCCTATTAATCTCAAACTAGTTGTTTTTAATGAAAGGAATGAGTTATTTAGAATAAAACATTTGGGCTGTTACCAGGCAAATCAGTATCAACAAACTCATCTTTTCAATGCAGACGAAATGCAGAATCTTCACCGGAAGTGGCATTTAGATGTACCTGCTGTTACAAATGCATGAATAATGTTTTGATATACAAGACATAAAATGTTGAATACTCATTTGAAATTATATTTATTATAAAAAATAAAAATAAATCTAAAGATACTTTAAATGTGAAATTAAAATGGCCAGTATGTTTAAGTCACTGTTAATAAGTGAGTCATTGCAATTGAACCGAATCATTTAAACGGTTGATTCATTCAGGAACGAAACACTGTCACGTTGCTCAGAGACGCAAAACTGTGCTTTGGTGGATGTCCCTTAATTAACTTGTTTACTGACCTGTTGTAAATATATATTTACTATATGAAATGATATAAATATGTACATTTTTCAATTTTGTGATCGTTCTAAATGCATTTTAGCAGACTGAATCACACAGTGAAAGAACGCATTATGGGCGCGCACAACAATTATGATATTATCACAGACGATATATTGCACACTCTGCATCACTGTCTTTTGACTAATTTGTGCAAAACCTCTCAAAGCTTCATTTTAACCACCAATGCAATGATGCAATTATATAGCTTACCTCTACATGCTAGCGAAGGGTTGATGTCTTGTCGAGATTTTATAAGCTGCAAGTTTCGTCTCCTTAGGTAAGCACAGCTTTCACAGCATAATAAAGCATAAATATGGCCAGGGGTTCACTTCATTTCCTTCGAGTACAACTTCAGAATATGACAGGGTTTCGTTTTCAGTGGTGTCTGCACCACTAACACCTGTTTTGTCCGTCTGCATCTTTCTTGCGATTTTAGCGCCAGTTAGCCCTTCTGTCCATTATTTACTGCAGTAGTTTGCAGGGTTTTTTTTATTTTATTTTTTATACTCAGTAATGTTTAAAATGTAGTACAATGAAGTACAATACTTCAAACAAAATAGACTTAAGTAAAAGTAAAACTACAGATTTTAAAATGTACTTTAAAAAGTAGAAGTACAAAAGCTACTCCATTACAGTAACGCCAGTAAATGTAATTCATTACTTTTCACCTCTGCTTATCATTACTATATAGTGTTACTAAAAATTATATCAGAACAGTCTCTAGTCACTCCTACAATCAAACTGTCAAAATTATGAAGATGAGATAATTTTTTCTTTACAACTTCTTTGGCAACCATGCTGTAAACCTGAAAGTGAAAGCAGATAACGTTCAGCTCTGGTCACCCTAGACTTTTCGTTCCATTGACTTCCATTCATATGCATGTGAATGCGTCAGACCGGAAACGCAAGCCTGTGTAAAGATCATTTGCATTTGCTGAACTCTGACCTGCGAATTTATGTCACTCGAAACTGAGACCAATATAATGACTTCTCAGCACATAAGTGAAGGAATTGCTAATTTTAGCAGTGTCGCATCATCCTGCTTTATACAACTCAACTTTAAAAGATCAAAAATCACGTCATATCCTGCTCCCGCCCCTTTTCGCAGCAACATCCATAGCGTGACCTTGGTTTTACATGTGCACTGACCTTTCTCCCTCTTTTATTCATTTTTTAACTGATCACTAAACCCTCTTTTTTTATTTGCACATGTGGGATGTGATATTTATGTGATGGGAAACTAAGGAGATTTCAAGAACTTGTCTAGAAGCCGAATACTTTGATCAAAGCAAGTTTTCGGCCGTGGAGCACATCTTTAATAATGTAAGTAATCTTAAAAAGCACTAGAGAAACATTATGAAATATGGACAAATATGGATTACAAGATTGTAACATGTTTCACTCTTATGTTCTGTAAAGACCTTTTCAAACTTTAATTCACACTGGTCATTATATCAAATATATTAAAAGTAGCCTACTGTTGTCACTCCATAGATTTTAAAGGTTGTAATAAGGCTGTTTTTACAATAGAAGTTATATTATATGTAATAAATGTATTTTAGTCATAGATCACTCATGTATTGCCTTTCTTAATGTAAGAAGAATATCTCACCTTTCTGTGTAATCTTGAGCCAGAAACTTCCCTACATTTATTTCCAGGAACAAAATGAATATCTGCTTATCTTTTCCACAAATGCACATAAATATGCTAATTTTTATTTTTTAATCTGGCAAAATTCAGAAATCCTAGTCAGCAGAAGATTTGTGTTTATATGCATTTCCACCCTGTCTCGTCTCTGAAATAACCAGATATGGAGCTTACAGTGCTTAGTTTTCTATGAATAACCTCATCTGCAGACAATTTCCATATACTTCCATATGTATCCATGGAAATATGAGACAGACTGTACATACTACATCACAATTGCTAAAAATAATTTAGTGTAAAATACTTAGAGAAGAATTATTCTCATTCATATAATCAGACCTATTCAAACTGATCAATGGACTGTTCAACCACCTAACAAAACCATCAGTGTCTGTCACTGTACCGTCTACAGTAAGTTACTTACCCATTAACTAGTGAACTACATTTAGTCCTTTAGCAAACGTTGTTATCCAAAGCGACTTACAAATGAGGACAATGGAAGCAATCAAAATCAACAAAAGAGCAATGATATACAAACTACAGAAACTTAATTAAAGATAAGTGAATTGGGCTTGAGTTTGAGTAGAATGATGTAATGAGAATAATATAAAAGTGAATGTAAATGTGCAGAGCTGATCTTTTGCCATTTTAAACAGACAGAAACGGACCTTTACAATACAGATATCTTTAATTGTTTAATTAATGTTTAACCCTTGTGCGCTCCTAATTGTTGATTTGGGAAGTCACACTCATGTTCTTCACAGTCAAAAGCGACCTGACACCTGAAATTTAACTTTTTCCCCCCAGTAAAATCAATGTAATATATTTTTATTCAGTAAAAAAATTATTTTGTATGATACTTATGAACTCTTTCCCCGCCAGCATTTTGTAAAAAGTTGCTAGCCACCGTCAGCTATTTTGATGATTTTCCCTATAATGTGATGGCCTACAGTATATTTTGCTATATAAATATTTTTGAATATGCAATACACTTGCATAAAGATCAGAGCCTCTACTTTTAAACAAACAAAAAAGTAAATCAGTTTTATTTTATCTTAAAGCATTCTTTTTTTTATCGACACCTGACTATAGGTAGGTTTCATAAAAATGTATACTTTTGACCAAAAAGGTGAGAAAATTTGTATCAAATTTTTATCAAAAACTACATCTGGAAAATATTGAGTACAATTATCAAAACATAAATCCAGTAAATGGCTTCCATCAACACCCCAAAAGCTTGCACAGACATATACCAGTTCCTGGATTATCATTTTACTCCATAAAATTATGCAGTTTTCATTTACAGTAGGTAGACATCCAAAACGCCCCTTTTACCGCTGCTGCGGCGTCTGTAAAGTGCATTTGCAGCTTCTGACCGCTGAGTGGCGCTTTAACCACAAGTTATCAAACAAGCACATCACAGCACATTATCGCAAATAGACGTCAGTTTTGCCTCCCGATGTGTTACATTTGACGGCTTCAGTCACGGAAAATGAAAGAAAAACACTATAGTTTAAATATTTCATATATTTAATATTCACAGATGAAAGTTTGGTATTTATAAAGTTATGTGCATTTCTTAGAATTCATTCAAGCAGGATAAATGTCAAGCCTGTCCCTTAGCCGGTGCTTATATTTTCTCTAAAATACATGCTATTAAACCATATTTTAGATTTGAGACATTTAAAAGGTGTGCAGTATTATTTATATTATATTAATTATGTGTTTTATTATTCAAAAGAAATTGTGGTTTACTTTGCATCGGAGCATTAAAAGTGGTAGCCTATTTTAGGGAGGTAGGCTACATGGATTAATATGCAATATCAATATTTTCATAGTATGCCTATATTTTAATTTATATTTTAAAAATACCTTTAATAAAACATTTATTTTTGTTATTCGTTACCTGTCCTTTATTTTGACAGATAACTTATTGGGAAAAAAGACATAAACTGATTAAGAAATTGTTGCATGTTTAAATGTGAAGCAGTGTATTATTTCGTTCCCATTATTTATGCCTAATTAGCCTAAAACAAGAAACAAATAAATTAAACCTGCAAGATTTAGCTAAATCTTTGAAACTCTAAAGAATGGATGAATTCATTAACCTTCCTCACAATTAAACTCAAGTTCTCTCATTATAATCAACAAAATACACACGATGTAAAAAAAGAGCTTCATTAACTGACAACATAAGTGACTTTAAAGGAAGCCTTCTTTACCTGCTTTTAGTGCTGGGTGATAGCATATGCCTTAAAAAAAACTGATTTATGATTTAAATCAATTTTAAAATCAATATTCAATTGACAAAGACCTTTTTCAAAACAAGTTTTAATATAGTTATAAATTTATAACTGAGACAAGATGATAAAAAAAAGTAATGTTATTACCTTAATGCTGGAAAGACCTTTATTTTATTTTATTTTTTTATTATTTGTTAATACTAGCCCATCATGTATCTAACTACCCACTCAGCTGTTAAAACTGTGTAGACCCGGCATGCGTTTATTAATGGGTTATGTTACAGCCCTGCTTGTTTTTAATGTTTTTATTAAACACAGATTTTCATTTAAACAAACCGATGTAAATTACAAATTCGAGTTAATCGATAAAATCGATTTATTTTAATTTAATAATAAAAAAAAATGCATCTGCATTTAAATGCAGGTGTGTAAAATATGTGCAAGATTTGCACTGCACGTGTGATGGTAGATGTGCAGCATTTATTCTTATTTATTTTATCTTCCTTACAAATCTTGTTTGGTTTTATTTTGGATAATTGCATGTAAAAATACGTTGTAATGCATATCCAAAATGTGAATAAATATTCTTATTCAAGTGTTTGTTCAAAAATTATTAATGCACATTAATGACAGGGTGCATTAATATTCAACATTAAACAATCTGTGACTGTTGCATTTCTCTCATCGGAGAGAGACAGCACTGTGAATTTCATCTTGAAGGCGACATGAAAACATTTGTTTATTAATAAATAATTAAAATGTCTAATTTTTCAGAATTATTAGGCTACTTCCTCTTTATGTGCTTTGTGGCAAACTTAATGCATGTGCTTGAGCGCAGCAAAAAATAAGACTTGACTATGTATATTTAATACATAATTTCTGATTAGTTGAATATAACAAATGAACGACTAGAACTAGAAAAATCTTACGTGGGGGCAGACCATTTTTTAGTCTATAACCAAAACAACAATCGTATATAATCCTATAACACGTTCAGCAAGTTTGAAAGCCTCAAAAGACACTTTCCATATGAAAGAGCAAGAGATTCACACCTTTATCTCGACCCCCACAAGTCATACATAACTACCCCCCCAAAAACCCAGCCCCCTCCAGCTGAACAGAATTCGGTCTGTGTTTTGGCTGTGAGGAACAGTGTGTTACTGGGCTGAAACATGCCTGCACTCAGCAGCACTACTCTTTGTATTCATTATATTCTCGCAGCCAATATTTTTATTTTCACAAGACCATAATGATAATAACAAATCATCAATTAATAATTAATCATTATTTTACGAAATTCATTATTTGAAACGTTATGCATTTTATGAATAATGAAATGTTATGAAAAGTATGCATTTTATTTATTCACATGGTGTATGGTTTAAATTATATTTTAGTTCACAAACATTAAGTTCCATTCCATTCCAAAAAATTTTATTGGCTAACATTTCATAAACCTTCAGTTGTTATGCTCTAAAATCCAATTCATTTGTAATTTCACAGTATTTTCACCTCCTAAATCACTAACCTTTAAAGTCACAATTCTATAATGGTCAAAATTACTCAGGCCGATGGTATTTTTAAATGACATTTTATTATTTATTTAGTTTTGAATAATTGTAGCCTACATAAATAGGGGAAGCAAAACAAATATTTGGATCGTCCCTTATTTTTTCCCTTATTTTCTTAAAGAATAAACACTTATTTTCCACAAGAATAAACACTTATTTTCTACAAGAATAAACATAACATATTACTAATTCATATAGAAATAATTTAAGCACTTAAAACCGATTTTTAAGCTTAAATTGAAATACTATCAAACTAACTTTAAAATCTCAAGGAGTTTATAAATTAAAAAGGATAAAATGTCAAAATGAATGTTAAATAGCCTAAATGAACTTTTGTTAACACAATAATTAGAACTAATTAGATTTTTTTAAATGAATAACTCCTGTATAAAATGGGACAGCAATCTTTGTATCAAACATTTTTAAATCGTCCACAGCTGAGCAACGCGAGAGGGGGATCTGCGCCAGAGCGCGTGAAGTGAATGTGCTGCACAAAGACATTTTCAGATGCAATGAAAAATAAAACACTGGGTAAACAGTAATTATAATTATTATATACTTCAGAGCAGAGCCTGCATGGGCCTAATCTAGGCTATCCAGAGTAACACATTTTAACGGATTAATCACCTATTTTCATTTGCTGCATGTTTTCTTTCTTTCTTTTTTTTTAAAAACGCTAAACAATAAATTACGTTTGTGAGAGGAAAAAATATGAGTCTTACCCATTTTAAGCTTAACTATTATTCATGAGGTAAAATAGGCTTTGTAGTTCACGCGTGTATCAGTATCAATGGAAAAAAAATCATAATTAACAATATGTCAAAGTGCTAACGCTGAATGTCTGGTGAACGCTTGCTGTTTCCAGTGAATATGTGCGTGAGGCAGCAACGTGACCAAAACAGCTGAAACTCAATTTTTGGTCACACATAAGGCATATTTAAAAAATGCCAATTGTTAGTAGTTTGAAAAAATCAAGAATAATAACAGAGTTAATAATAATTATTGTTAAATGCTGTACCATTCTCATTTTGCTCTGCATATGGAACCTGAAGATTTTTTTTAAACCAATGATGAACCAAAATGAAATGAAAACATTTAGCTTTTTATCCGTATATATATATATATATATATATATATATATATATATATATATATATATATATATATATATACTAAATTTTGAAATTAACTCACTGTAAATATTTTAATATTTACATATAATATTTGTTAATATTTACATATAATATTTTAATGTTTAAGATGTTACAATGTTATATCTTAACATTATTGTTGTTTTACCTACTCCTTTTAGCTCATTTTACAATTACATTCATTTCGCAATCCGTCCCTTTGCGCCACCTGGCGGTAGTTCCACAAATGATTTTAACACTCGACTGAATTACATTTAACCCCGCGGCGGCAGTTCACGCAACGGTAATCCCCATTTAGGTTGACCACCTACTGTATTTGCTGTCTATTGCTGATGATCGCATTAAGTTATGAACTTCTCAAAGACTACTTTTTGTCAAGGTTTTTTTTTTTTTTTTTTTATGTTGATCTGAAATGTCAGTTTTTGCATTATTACTACTACAGTCAAACCTGAACACAGAGAAAACATTTTGTTACACAAAGCATTAAAATTCTATAAAAATGTAACCAAAATTAACAGGGATGCTTTATCAATGTTTAATCCTTCTGAGTCTGATCAGATTTCCACCTCTTATTTCAGGCTTCTGACTCATTTTGGATGTATGGTTATACCATTTGAGTGTGTTTTATGGTGCATGTGTATGTTTGTGTGTCTGTGAGTGAGTATGTGTTTATGTTTTAAAGTGTAACCTCTTCTGTCCGGTCTACATTTTTACTGCATTGTGGTTAAATTATTATTTTTTTGTACATATTTCATATGTACCAAGAATGTGACTATTTTGTTTTCGACCACTTAGCCTATTCATGTTACGGTATTCAGGGACAGGAGACTGGAATAACAGGAGAACACGGTTTATTAAGGCACAAGCAGAGGAGCAGGTAGTGAACAGTGAGGATATGGTGTTGGAGGTTGGAGATATGAGTAGATCCGGAGATGATGAACACAAGGCGCTGGAGTTAGTAGACACACACATGATGGAGAAAGGAAGATACTGGCGATCACTGGAGAGCGGTAAACAGAGTAATATGTTAGTCCTTAGAGTTAGCAGGTAGGTATTGACCTAGTTGCAAACAAGACCGGACGGTGATTGAATGTGTGTGTGGTTTTTCTAGGAGTGGCTTGATTGCAGGTGGATGAGGAGCAGGTGGGAGTGATTAGTATTCCGGTGAGGTTGTGCGCTGTGATTGGTTGGTGTTGGAGCCTGGCATGTCTGTTACAATTCGAAACATGGCCTCAATTTGTTTCTGTATTCACATTATTCCATTATTCTTCACTACAGAAATGACAGAAGACCGCAGAATGGCTAATTACTGTCATTTTTGTGATTGTCTCTTCAAACATCATGGATGAGACACAAACATCTGGAGATTAATGGTTTTTTCCAGGATTCAGGTAATTTGAGTAAAAACATTAAAGCATTTATGCTGTAGAAAAATGTATTATTAGGGCCCGAGCACCGAGGTGCGAGGACCCTCTTGTATCTGCTTTGTTTTTAGGGCCCGAGCACCGATGGTGTGAGGACCCTCTTGGAATTGCTCCGTTTATTATTATTAGGGCCCGAGCACCGATGGTGTGAGGACCCTATTGGAATTGCTCCGTTTATTAGGGCCCGAGCACCGATGGTGTGAGGACCCTATTGTATCTGCTCTGTTTATTATTATTAGGGCCCGAGCACCGATGGTGTGAGGACCCTCTTGGAATTGCTCCGTTTATTATTATTATTATTATTATTATTAGGGCTCAAGCCTGGAGGGCGAGAGCCCTATTGTTTTCCTTAGGATTATTTTTTTTTTTTTTTTTTTTCTTTATTCTTCTAATTTTTTTCCAAGGTTTCGGGGGCTTTTGGGGTCCTTAACATACTCAAAAACTCTTGAAAATTGGCACACACCTTGGAACCTGCGGCCATTAGGGCCGGGCAGAGTCTGATACACGGGCGTGGCACAGGGGCTCTACAGCGCCCCCTGTAGTACTGAGGGCCATATATCATCCATACTTGCACGTATACATATGAAACTTGGTACATATATATAACTCATCAAACCAAACAACTTTCACACTGCATGTCATAAGCTCCGCCCAACAGGAAGTTGGCTATTTAGGGTTTTATGAAAAACACATGCTCTGGAATTTGATATACTCCTCTGAGGAACTCCACCCGTTCACCACAAAACTCGGTGAACACGATCTCAAGACATTGGGGATGCTAAATTGCGAAGAGATTTTTGATATCTCGAACGGTTTGCCTGTGGCGAGGCGTTGAAATTATGGCGAGAAATGAGAAACAGGAAATGTCTAATAACATCCACATACATTTCCTGAATTTGATCAAACTTAATTTGTTTGTTCGTTGTATGATACCGATCGTATATATGTGACTATTAGGAGTCAAAGTTATAGCGCCACCAACTGGCAGCAGGAAGTGAATCATTTTCAAAACGCTTTGAATTCAGCATCTTATTTTTACTTGATTTGCTTCAAACTTCATCAGAATAATGACAAAACACGGCCGAAGAAAATCTGTTGTGGGGATATTGATATCTAATATAGTGTTGCCATGGCAACGTGTCAAACTTGAATGTTCTGTTCTGGTGATTTTTAGGCAGACAACAAGCTCAGATTTACATGAAACTCGAAACAGATATCAGTATTAAAGATAGCTAAACCATGGCAAAAGCTTTGAAAAGGGCGTGGAAGAGGCACTCTATAGCGCCACCTTTTGTCAAAAGTGGGGGGGTTAGTTTTAGCTACAGACACCAAACTTGGTACATAAATTGTTCTTATCAAGACGGACAACTTTCTAATTCATAGTTATAAGCTACGATCAACAGGAAGTCGGCTATTTTGATTTGAATGTGTATTTTTGAGATTTTACAGTTGTAAAATTAATGAATACTCCTCACAGGGGAAGTACACTATACACACAAAACTTTGTCTACATGAAGAAAAAACATCGAGGAACTTAAATTGCGAACAGATTTTGGTTAGCTTGAACGGTTTTGTCGTGGTGATTTTTTGAAATGACAGTAAAAAGTGAAACATTAATCGTCTTCTATTTTTAAATTGCAGCTTCCAAACCTTTAAAAAACATTTTTCATTTAGAAAACCAATGATTCTGAGGAAATATGCATAGTTTCATGACTTTACAGCACTGTATGATTAAAAGAAAATTAAAAAACTGTCAGACATCTGATCTCACTCTGTCACTCTGTGTGCTGACTCTGTGTGTGTGTGTGAGTGTGAGTGGGGGAGGGGTGTGAGCTGAGTGGCAGACAGACAGAGAGAGAGAGAGAGAGAGAAAGAGAGAGAGAGAGAGACTTAAACATCTCTTTAATCACCAGAAAAAAAACTGTATTTTAAATAGTTATTTTTTTGTTGTTGTTGCTAATTGTGCTGTTATCATTACATCTTAAGAAATATCTTAGGCCTTATCCTTTTCTGACAGTTTCAGGGATTAAAAAAAATCCTAAAAAAACTTATTTGTGCTGCAAATAATAATTTCAAACTCATTTGATACTGACCTCTGTCACCCTGTGACATGACATTTATTTGAATTTACATAATCTCAAGGATGTGACAGTAAAACTGTTCAGCTCACAGATGAAGACTAAGCTTTAATGCAAGCAGAACTATTTCACAAATGCTTATAGGTTAATGAAATCATAACAAAACACTTTTAAATTATTTAAGGATTTGGTAACACTTTAAAATAATGTCTCAATTGTTAACATTAGTAAATGCATTGGTAACACTTCATAATAGCTGCAATTCTTAGCTAAGCATTAGTAAATAGTCAGTTCATGCTTTATATAGCCTTCTCCCAAAATTAATATTTTAGTAAGCATTTTATAAATACAGCTATAATTAAATTGTTCATGGTTTATATGCACATTTATTTTGAGGAGATTAAAGGCTGTAATCTCCCTAAAAAAAATGTAAAATAAAAAATAAAATAAATAAAATAAACAAACACAGAACTCATAAATATTTATTTCAAGATGCAATAAAAGAAAACTGTACACTTGAATTTATATATATATATATATATATATATATATATATATATATATATATATATATATATATATATATATATATATATACATATATATATATATATATATATATACACACACAATTGCATAAGTTTATATTTAAAAATGTTTAGCAAGTGTACAGCTAATAATAATAATAATGCATTTTATTTAGTTTTAGCTACAGACACCAAACTCGGTACTTAAATTGTTCTTATCAAGACGGACAACTTTCTAATTCACAGTCATAAGCTACGATCAACAGGAAGTCAGCTATTTTGATTTGAATGTGTATTTTTGAGATTTTACAGTTGTGAATTAATGCATACTCCTCACAGGGGAAGTACACTATACACACCAAACTTTGTCTACATGAAGAAAAAACATCGAGGAACTTAAATTGCGAACAGATTTTGGTTAGCTTGAACGGTTTTGTCGTGGTGATTTTTTGAAATGACAGTAAAAAAGGGAAACATTAATTGTCTTGTATTTTTAAATTGCAGCTTCCAAACACTTCAAAGCATTTTTTCATACAGATATCAAATCATTCTGAGGAAATATGCATAGTTTCACGACTTTACAACACTGTATGGGTAAAAGAAAATGTGAAAACTGTCAGACTTCTCAACTGACATGATCTCACTCTGGCCACTCTGTCTGTGTGAGGAAAGGGAGGGGGAGAGGGAGGGGGAGTGTGAGGGGGTTGGTGACTGTGAATTTTTGGTGACTGACAGTGTGTGTGGACTGTAGGGAGGGGCTGTCTGGCAGAGAGAGAGAGAGAGATAGAGAGAGAGAGAGAGAGAGAGAGAGAGAGAGAGAGAGAGAGAGAGAGAGAGAGACCTAATCATCCCTTTAATAATCAGGAAAAAAATATATCTGTATTTTAAATTGTTATTGTTTTTGTTGTTGCTAATGGTGGCGTTTTTTTCCTTTCATTACAGGTTAAGAAATCTCTTAGGCCTTATCCTTTTCTGGCAGTTTTAGGGATTTAAAAACATCCTAAGAATCCTTATTTATGCTGCAAATAATAATTTAAAACTCATTTGATACTGACCTATGACAAACTGTGACGTGACATGACATTTATTAATCTCATGGATGTAACAGTAAAACTCTTAAACTGACAGATAAAGCTGCAATGCAAGCAAAACTATTTCACAAATGCTTATAGGTTATTAAAATCATTACAAAACACTAATAAATTATTTAAGGATTTGGTAACACTGTAAAATAATGTCTAATTTGTTAACATTAGTAAATGCATTGGTAACACTTTATAATAATGGCACTCATTAGCTAAGCATTAGTAAATAGTTCATGATTATAAAGCCTTTTCGCTTAATAATAGTCATTATAAAGCAGTAATACATCTATAAATAAATTGTTCTTGGTTTAAAAGCACATATATTACAAAGGAGATTAAAGTCTCAGTTGTCTCATAAAATAAATAAATAAATAAACACAACCCAGTTTGATTCAGAATTCAGAAATATTTATTTCAAGATGCAATAAAAGGAAACTGTACACTTAAATAGCTTTTGAGCGATTCTTGAAGGACTAGCATCACCACTTCTTGTACGATGGTTTGAGGAATATATCTTCCAGATAGTACCACCACTCCCTATATGCAGAGTATGCAGTATTCGCAGGGCACCAACTCCCAGAAGGAGCACCATCCCAGTTGCTCAAAAAAAAATAAAAATAAAAAATAAAACATGCGCCATTCTCCCATCCGCGCTCGTGACAGATCACACCACATGTTTGCGGCTGAATGTTTGTAATTGATGGATGGACATCTATGCCTGGGTATAGGACATCAGCAATCCGGCACAGAGAAAAGAAAACTAAAGAAAAAAAAAAAAACAGGCATAAAGCTGTCTTGACATTGGACATTCGAGAGTCTCAAATTTAGGGACGGTCTCTAAAGTTACATGTGATATTGTTATACACTTTTCTAACGTCAGTAGCATTTGAAGAGAATGACTTACAAAAACAACTGTAATTGTTCATCTAGGTGACAGCTATAATGCACAATTAATTTGAATGTTTGATATTTATTACAACAAACTGTAAGTCATATGTAAATTATGCTACTTTTTCACATGGGCTCAAATGCAAATTTGAAGCTCAATAGCATTTGAGAAGAAAGACTTGCAGTCACAAAACAATTGTAATGTGTTCATATAGGTGATGGCTATAATGCACACCTTATAAATTTTTTATAAATATAAAAATAATGTGTTACTAAAGTTATATATATTGTTCTGTGTATGTGATTTCAAAGTCTAGATTGGTCGGATTAACCCTTTAACTGCCGCATCCCTTAACATTGTATTGTCAGAGGGTTACTGTAAATGCTTATGCCCGCTGGGCACAGTTTTCCTGATGCCACCGGGGTAGCGTTGCATTGATGGCTTGAGCCCGACATCGCTGCTTGCAGCTATATTTATTATTATTATTCTTCTTCTCCAAAATGAATCGCATTTTTGAGGGCCTAAACATGCTCGAAAAGTCATGAAACTTTGCACACACCTCAGAACTGGCGAAAATTTACGTCTGATATGGGTTTCAGAAGTGGGTGTGGCAAAATGGCTCAACAGCGCCACCTATACACGTTCAACGGTGTGCGCCTCGAGCTACATTTCATGTACATGTATGAAAATCGGTATACACATGTAACTCTCCAATACCTACAAAAAAGTCTCTTGGAGCAAAATCCGAAACCCAACAGGAAGTCGGTTATTACTAATATTATGAGCAAATTTTGTGTCATTTTTGTCATTTCCATGCGTTGTATTTTAACGAACTCCTCCTAGAGATTCATTCAGATCAACACCAAATTTGGTATGCCTAATCTGAAGGCCTTTGCGATGTTAAATTGCGAAGCTTTTGAGTTTTCGTTAATGGGCGTGTCCGTGGTGGCCTGGCGAATTTCGATGATTCGCCATGAAAGAGGAAGTTGCTATAACTCAGACATACAATGACCAATCTGCCCCAAACATCACATGTTTGATGAGACTCCTGACCTGAACAGATTGACATGCCCATATTCAGTTATAGTCATAGCGCCACCTATTGGCAACAGGAAGTGACATATTTTACACTGCGATGAACTACTCCTAGAAATTTTATGACATCAATGTATTTTTTGTGGTCAGTCTAATCTAAAGGCCTGTGCGATGTTAAGTTGTGAAGATCTTGAGTTTTCGTTAAAAGGCGTGTCCATGGCGCTGTCACGAAGTTCGATGTCTCGCCATGGGAATAAAAGATGTTATAACTCAGGCATAAAATGTCCGATCTTCCCCAAACTTCACATGTGTGATAAGAGTCCTGGCCTGAACACATCTGAAGGCCAAAATTCCATCAGGTGTGGCAAAATGGCTCGATAGCGCCACCTATACACTTTCAACAGAGTGCGCCTCGAGCTATGTTTCACGTACATGTACAAAAATCGGTATACACATGTAACACTCCAATACCTACAAAAAAGTCTCTTGGTACGAAATCCGAATCTCAACAGGAAGTCGGTTATTTAGAATTTTCTCTGCAAAACTGGCGTTGTTTTTGCCATTTTCAGGGGTTGTACTTTAACGAACTCCTCCTAGAGATTTATTCAGATCAACACCAAACCTGGTCAGTGTAATCTTAAGCCCTTTGCGATGTTAAATTGCGAAGATCTTTAGATTTCGTTAAAGGGCGTGTCCATGGTGGCCTGACAAATTTCGATGTTTCGCCATGAAAAAGGAAGTTGCTGTAACTCAGACATACAATGTCCAATCTGCCCCAAACTTCACATGTTAGATAAAACTTCTGCCCTTAACAGTTTTACATGCCCACATTCAGTTATAGTCATAGCGCCACCTATTGGCAACAGGAAGTGACATGTTTTTACGCTGCGACAAACTACTCCTATTATTTTTTTGAGATTAACATATATTTTGTGGTCAGTCTAATCTAAATGCCTGTGCAATGTTAACTTTTGGAGATCTTGAGTTTTTGTTAAAGGGCGTTTCCATGGCGCCATGACAAAATTTGATGTCTTGCCACAGCAAGAGAAGTTGTTGTAACTCAAGTATAAAATGTTCAGTCTTCCCCAAACTTCACATGTTTGATAAGAGTCCTGGCCTGAACACATCTGAAGGCCAATATTCCATTATAATGATAGCGCCACCTGCTGGCAACGGTAAGATTGGCACATATATGGGATATACTTTGATATATTCCACTTATATTTAGGACATTAAATGCATATTTCTCAACGTTCACCTTTTTACTAAAGCCACACGATGGCGGTGAGCCCGGGTGCGAGGGCCCGTTCATCGCTGCTTGCAGCTTTAATTAGGGCCCGAGCACCGAGGTGCGAGGACCCTCTTGTATCTGCTTTGTTTATTATTATTATTATTCTTCTTCTTCTTCTCCCGAATGAATCGCATTTTTGAGGGCTTTAACATGCTCAAAAAGTCATGAAACTTTGCACACGCGTCAAACCTGGTGAAAATTTTCGTCTGATATAGGATTCAGAAGAGGGTGTGGCAAAATGGCTCGACAGCGCCACCTATACTAAGAAAATCAACAGCCTTCCAGCTATGTTTCACATACATGCACGAAAATTGGCACACATATGTAACACACCAATACCTACAAAAAAGACTCTTGGACCAAAATTCTAAACCCAACAGGAAGTCGGTTATTTTTAATATTATGAGCAAATTTTGTGTAATTTTGGTCATTTCCATGTGTTGTATTTTAACTAACTCCTCCTAGAGATTTCCTCAAATCAACACCAAATTTGGTGTGACTAATCTAAAGGCCTTTGCGATGTTAAATTGCGAAGATCTTGAGTTTTCGTTGCAGGGCGTGTCCGTGGCGGCCTTGCGAATTTCGATGATTCGCCACGAAAAATGAAGTGCTATAACTCACACATACAATGTCCAATCTGCCCCAAACTTCACATGTTTGATGAAACTCTGAACCTGAACAGATTGACATGCCCATATTCCGTTATAGTCATAGCGCCACCTATTGGCAACAGGAAGTGTCATATTTTACGCTGTGATGAACTACTCTTAGAAATTTTTGACATCAATTGTATTTTTTTGGTCAGTCTAATCTAAAGGCCTGTGCAATGTTCAGTTGTGAAGATCTTGAGTTTTCGTTGAAAGGCGTGTCACGGCACCACTGGCGAAGTTCGATGTCTCGCCATGTTAATAAAAGATGTTATATACTCAGGCATAAAATGTCCGATCTTCCCCAAACTTCACATGTGTGATAAGAGTCCTGACCTGAACAGATCTGCAGGCCAATATTCCACCGGGTGTGGCAGAATGGCTCGATAGCGCCACCTATACACTTTCAACGGAGTCTGCCTCGAGCTATGTCTCACGTACATGTACAAAAATTGGTACACACATGTAACACTCCAATACCTACAAAAAAGTCTCTTGGTACGAAATCCGGATCCCAACAGGAAGTCGGTTATTTTGAATTTTCCCTTCAAAAATTGGTGTTGTTTTTGGCCATTTTCAGGGGTTGTACTTTAAAGAACTCCTCCTAGAGATTTATTCAGATCAACACCAAACTTGGTCAGTGTAATCTAAAGCCCTTTGCGATAATAAATTACGAAGGACTTGAGGTTTCGTTAAAGGGCGGGTCCATGGCGGCCTGACAAATTTCGATGTTTCGCCTTGAAAAAGGAAGTTGCTGTAACTCAGACATACCAATGTCCAAATCTGCCCCAAACTTCACATTGTTAGGATAAGACTCTTGTCCTGAACAGATCTACATGGCCAATATTCATTATAGTCATAGCGCCACCTATTGGCAACAGGAAGTTACATATTTTACACTGCCGACAAACTACTCCTAGAAATTTTATGACATCAATGTCTTTTTTGTGGTAAGTTTAATCTAAGACTGTGTGATGTTAGTTGTGAAGATCTTGAGTTTTTGTTAAAAGGTGTTGTCCATGGCGCCGTGATGAAGTCGATGTCTCGCCATGGGAATAAAACATGTTATAACTCAGGCATAAAATGTCCGATCTTGCCCAAACTTCACTTGTGTGATAAGGGTCCTGGCCTAAACAGATCTGAAGGCCAATATTCCATCGAGTTGGCAAAATGGCTCGATAGCGCCACCTATACACTTTCAACGGAGTGCGTATTCACTTTAAACAGAGTGCACCTCGAGCTATGTTTCATGTACATGTACAAAAATCGGTACACACATGTAACACACCAATCTATGAAAAAGTCTCCGTGGTACGAAATCCAAATACCCAACGGGAAGTCAGTTATTTAGAATTTTCTCCTGCAAAATTGTGTTGTTTTGGCCATTTTCAGGGGTTGTACTTTAACAAACTCCTCCTAGAGATTTATTCAGATCAACACCAACTTGGTCAGTGTAATCTAAAGCCTTTTGCGATCTTAAATTGCGAAGATCTTGAGGTTTCGTTAAAGGGCGTGTCCATGGCGGCCTGACAAATTTCGATGTTTCGCCATGAAAATAGGATGTTGTTAAACTCAGGCATAAAATGTCCAATCTGCCCAAACTTCACTTGTTGATAAGGGTCTGCCCTGAACACATCTGAAGGCCAATATTCCATTATAATGATAGCGCCACCTGCTGGCAACAGGAAGATTGGCACATATATGGAATAACATTGATATGTTCTACTTATATTTATGAGGTTTAAACTGCAATTCTCACCGTTCACCTATTAACTAAAGCCACTCACTGCCGGTGAGCCGGGTTGCGCAGGAAGCCGTTCAATCGCTTGCTTGCAGCTTTAAT